>NC_045986.1:3055618-3181307 GCF_010909765.2 Amblyraja radiata | reverse complement strand
TCCTCCTCCCCCCCTCTCCTCCTCCCCCCGGTGAACTTCAGTGTATGTGACTTTAAGAATAATCAAGATATCCAACGTTATTGATAATTCTTATTTCTCTTTTTTGTAATGTGCATAACGGCTGTAGGTTGGTTTTGTAGGTGTTACCCCATATCTCCACACAGTAACTCAGATATGGCAATATAGATAGAATTTATTACCACACAACCAGAGTCGGTGGAATTTGGGTTGTCAGCAGCGGTACAATAATAAAGAACACACAACCACAATAAAAATGTAACATAAACATCCACCACAGCATTCATCACTGTGGTGGAAGGCACAAAATTTGGCCAGTCCTCCTCCATTTCCCCCCCGTGGACAGGACTAGAGTCCAGAGTCAGTCCAGGATCAGCTCTTCCTCACCGGAGACCGCGGCTTTAAGTTGTTGTAGGCCGCAGGCCGGCGGTCAAGATTTAAAGTCTCCGCCGCAGCCAGAAGCACCGTAGACTGCAGGGCCGACGCATATGAGTGTATTATACAGAGTATGTAATGATTTGTGGTCCAGAATGTGTCTTGATTTTCCCAATATTGCTATAAACTTTGCCAGTTTTGCTTTGACGTGGTTTATATGTGGTCTCCAGCAGATTTTGTGGTCTAAGATCACACCAAGAAATTTATTTTCATATTCTCTTCCTATACTTATGTTATCTATTTTCAATTGTACTTGAGGGTTTATTTTATGTTTTCCAAATAGCATAATCTTTGTTTTGCTTAAATTTAAAGACAATTTGTTGACATCAAACCACTGTTTTAATTTATTCATTTCTGATGTGATGACCTCCAAAAGCTGCTTCAAATTGTCACCGGAACAAAACATATTCGTATCATCGGCAAATTTAATCAATTTCAGTATATTTGATACTTTGCATATGTCGTTAATGTACATTATGAAAAGCTTTGGACCTAACACAGACCCTTGAGGTACTCCACAAGTTATGTTCATTCATTCAAGTTATTATCCCTTCAATATGCAGATTAGTTTTTTCCCCCTCAATTATACTCCTGCATATTGTAATACAGCAGTGAGGACTGCGCTGGAGATCTGATGCCAATGCAACTGACTTCTTGCCCTGCCAGTAGAGTGAATGGGTCAAACACAAATGTCCTAAGGTAAAGGGCCACACTTAGTGTGCACTCAGCCACTCGGCTTTTGAATGGAGTCACCATCCTTGATTAAAGACGCCAGAACACATTGGTGTTTCTTATTTATTTTATTTATAAGCAGAGTTTTAATTTTGAATTGTTTAAAAGTTTATCATTGGAGCTTTTTGCTAACTAAGGCTATCCTACTTGTTGGTAGCTCCACATTACCAAAGCTTCCAGTACCACTGAATCTGCAGGGCCACCAAAAGCAATTGCACTCATGAGAATAATGTAAGCAGTGGGTTGGATTGAAAGTATTCCAACCTGATATCTAGTGGAAATGTTGGTACAGTGTCACAGCTGGTAAAGCCGCTGCCTCACAACGGCAGAGACCCTGGTTCGATCCTAACCTCAGGTGCTGTCTGCGTAGAGTTTGCACGTTCTTCTATGGATTTCCTCTGGGTACTCCGATTTCCTCCCATGTCCCGAAGACGTGCAGCTTTGTACGTCTGTATTGGCCTCTGTATAAATTTCCCATAGTGTGTAGGGAGTGTTGGACAAAGTGGAATCACATCGACCTAATGTGAATGGGTGATCAATGGTCGGCTTGGACACTGGGCTGAAGGGCCAGTTTCCACGATGTATTCTTCAATCGATCAAATACAATAGCCAGCATATGATTCAGTTAAAGATCTAATTAATCAGTTGGAAAAGAGGTGGTGATAATGCCTCTGGGTATAACTGTTGCACTGCCATTTCTGCAATCCTTTGAGTATTACTTGAAACTGTTGAGTTCCATACCTGGCAACCCACAGACAAATGATAAGTAATACGTGTCAGGCCTCTGTCAAAATTGCTCATGGAACCAATAAATAGGAACTTATAACTGGAACAGGTTGTTATTTATTTATTACAACATCGTTCAATACGATCATCCCCTCCAAACTTGCCACCAAACCCAAGATCTGTACCGCCCTCTTCAACTGGATCCTTAACTTCCTCATTGGTAGACCTCAGTCAGTGTTGCTCGGTAACATCTCTTCTCTGAACATCAACACAGTTGCACCTCCAAGTTGTGTGCTTAGCCCCCGACTCCCTTAACACACTTGACTTTGTGGCAAAGCAAAGCTCCAATGCCAGCTATAAATTCACTGATGACCCCACTGTGGTTGGCTGAATCTTGAGTGGAAATAAGTAAGTGAAATAACTTACTTTTTTCCTGGAATAACTGGTTAGGAGATGCCACAACGGCAACCTCTCGCTCATTGTCTTCCAGGCAAAAGAACTAATTGACTTCAGAAAAGGAAGAGAGCAATAGGAGGTTCAAATTCCTGGATATGAATTCCATGTCAGTGCATAGATGTAACCATGATAAAGGTATGCAAGTTTCTCTACTTCAAATAGTTTTATAAAATTGGACATGTCACCACATTAACAAACCTCTGCAGATAAACTGTAGAAAGTAACCTAACTAGTTGCTTCACAGCCTGGTATGGCAATTCCAACCGTCAGGAACGCAAGAGGCTGCAGGGTGGTGGACTAAGCCCAGTCAATCACAGGCACAGCCCTCCTCACCATCGAAAACATCAGGAAGGCAACATCTTTCCTGACTGATCACTGCCATCTTTGCCATCTCCGTCCATCCTTTCTCTGCTACAATTGGGCAGGAGGAACTGAAGCCTGACGTCAGATGCTATCAAGTTCAGGAGCTGGTACTTTCCGACAACTATCAGGCCCCTGAATCCACCCACACAACCTTTATCATGCCTGAGCACCAGAGCATTAGAGCACCATGAAACTTCTGTCGTACCCAGAACATATATTTTCCTAATTGTTTTGCACTAATGTTTTCTTTTGCACCATTTCTTTTCTTTTTACTGTTTTTTCAAAATTTGTGATTTATGTTCTTTGTGTTTGTCTGAGGTCATGTGCCTGTGATGCTGCTGCAAGTTTTTATTGTATTCATCTCACCATACATATGCCTATGACAATGAACTCTGCTCATAGAGTCCAACATTACGGAAACAGCCCTTGGGCTAATCTTGTCCATACCGACCAAGATATCCCATCTACATTAGTCCCATCAGTCTGCAATTGGCCAATATTCCTCTAGACCTTTCCTATCCATGTACCTGTCCAAATGTCTTGGTGATATAGTACCTGCCTCAACTATCTCCTCTGACAGCTCATTCCATATTCCCACCACCCTCCGTGAGGAAAAAGTGCCCCTTCGGTCTAATGTAAGAGGGGAAAGATTTAATAGGAACCTATGTCCTCTGGTTCTTGATTCCCCTACTCTGGGTAAACAACTGTGCATTCACCCTATCTATTCCTCTCATGATCTTATACACCTCTCAGATCACTTCTTGCCCTCCTGCTCTCCAGGGAATAAAGTCCTAGCCTGCCCACCTCTCCCTTTAGCTCAGGTCCTCATGTCCTGGCAACATCCTCGTAAAACTTCTCTGCACTCTTACCAGCTTAACACCATCCTTACTGTATCATAAGTACCAAAACTGAACTATAACTTAACATCTCAACTTCTATATTCAGTACCCTGACTGATGAAGACCAATGTACTGAAAGCCTTCTTGACCATCTTTCAAGGAACGATGGAACTGCCCTCCTGGATTCCTTTGCCCTATAACACTTCCCTGGGCCCTCCCATTCACTGTGAACATCCTGCCCTGGTTTGACATCCCAAATGGCAATACATTGCACTTACCTGCATTAAACTTCATTATCTAATCTTCAGCCCACTTGCCCAACAGATCAAGATTCTGCTTTAATTTTTGATATGCATCTTCACTATCTACAATACCACCCACTTTAATGTCATCTGCAAACCTAATCATGCCTTACATATTCTCATCCAAATCATTGATATAAACCATAAGACATAGAAGCAGAATTAGGCCATTTGGCCCATCGAGTCTGCTCCGCCATTCGATCGCGGCTGATCTATTTTCCCTTCTCAATCTCATTCCCCTACCTTTTCCCTGCAACTTTTGATGCAACTACAAACAACTGTGGGGCCAGTGAATCCTGAGGCACACCACTAGTCACAGGCCTGTAACCCAAAAAACAACCTTTCACCATCACCCTCTGCTTCCTTCCTTCAAGCTAAACTGCTATCCCATCGACAAGCTCCCCCTGGATCCCATGCAATCAAAACTCGACTTGGTTTTGCTCAGCCTCCACATATACTTTTCTAGTAAATGTTGCTTTGGCCAAATGTGCGATCATGGAACCTTGAAAAACTGAAGGGATTGGGTATTGTGGGCGAGTTAGTTTGAGGGGGGGGGGTTATTGGGAAGAGCTTTCCAGTGGTTGGAGTAATAACCTCTAAATTGAAAGAAGATGGTTGTGGTTGTTGGAGATGTCGTTTTCAGGCATATTTTCAGGCCATTTTCTTAAGGAACTCTTGCAAGTGCCCAGGCCTAAGCATTTTCCTTTGATCTTAAGGTCGGAGATCATGTTTGCTGGTTATTGCATAATTATAAATCACTTGATCAGAAAATTGAGAAAATTACCTTGGTTACAGAATTGAACCCTAGGAAAGGGTTATTCTGTTGCAAGTGACCTGTCTTCGGACGTTCCTTTGCTTTCCCACCAAGTAGAAGTCACAAATCAGGAGTGTAATGGACTACTGTCCTGTTGACTGGAGGAGTATTGATCCTGCAAGATTTGAGAAGCTCTGTATTACTTGGGTTACAGTAGCCATTTGCTAGGCAAGCCATCTATCATCTGAACTTTCACTCCACCCACCTCTTCCCCACTGTGGCAGCAGTGTATGGAATCAACGTCATGTATGTCACAATCAGCACCTCCCAAACTCTTGAACTCTGCCACCAGAACAAGAGCAGCAGGCACATGGAAGCTGAGCCATCTCATATCCCTCTCAAAACACAGACTGACTTGGGGTTACACAAAATGCTGGAATAACTCAACGGGACACGCATCATCCCTGGAGAGAATGAATGGGTAATGTTTCGGGTCGAGACCCTTCTTCAGTCCATTTCCTTCTCTTCAGATATGCTGCCTGTCCCGCTGAGTTACTCCAGCATTTTGTGTCTACCTTCAATTTAAACAAGCTTCTGCAGTTCTTTCCTACACATACTGACTTTCATAGATACATAGAAAATAGGTGCAGGAGGAGGCCATTCGGCCCTTCGAGCTCGCACCACCATTAATTGTGATCATGGCTGATCGTCCCCAATCAATAATCCGTGCCTGCCTTCTCCCCATATCCCTTGATTCCACTGGCCCCTAGAGCTCCATCTAACTCTCGCTTAAATCCATCCAGTGACTTGGCCTCCACTGCCCTCTGTGGCAGGGAATTCCACAAATTCACAACTCTGGGTGAAAAAGTTTTTTCTCACCTCAGTCTTAAATGGCTTCCCCTTTATTCTAAGACCGTGGCCCCTGGTTCTGGACTCGCCCAACATTGGGAACATTTTTCCTGCATCTAGCTTGTCTAATCCTTTTATAATTTTATGTTTCTATAAGATATCCCCTCATCCTTCTAAACTCCAGTGAATACAAGCTTAGTCTTTTCAATCTTTCCTCATATGACAGTCCCACCATCCCAGGGATCAATTTCGTGAACCTATGCTGCACTGCCTCAATCACAAGGATGTCGTTCCTCGAATTAGGAGACCAAAACTGCACACAATACTCCAGATGTGGTCTCACCAGAGCCCTATACAACTGCAGAAGAACCTCTTTACTCCTATACTGAAATCCTCTTGTATTGAAGGCCAACATTGCATTAGCTTTCTTCACTGCCTGCTGCACCTGCACGCCAACTTTCAGAGACTGGTGTACAAGGACGCCCAGGTCTCGCTGCACATCCCCTTTGCCCAACCTCACCCCATTGAGATAATAATCTGCCCCCTTATTTTTGCCCCAAAGTGGATAACCTCGCATTTACCTATATTACACTGCATCTGCCACGCATCTGCCCACTCACTCAACCAGTCCAGGTCACCCTGCAACCTCCTAACATCCTCTTCACAGTTCACACTGCCACCCAGCTTTGTGTCATCCGCAAACTTGCTAGTGTTGCTCCTAATTCCCTCTTCCAAATCATTAATATATATGGTAAACAGTTGCGGCCCCAACACCGAGCCTTGCGGCACTCCACTCGCCACTGCCTGCCATTCTGAAAAGGACCCGTTCACTCCTTCTCTTTGCATCCTGTCTGCCAACCAATTTTCTATCCATGTCAACACCCTACCCCCAATACCATGAGCTCTAATTTTAGTCACCAGTCTCCCGTGCGGAACTTGGGATTATATTGTGTAAATAAGGAACTGATGCTGAAGATGCTGATTTACCAAAAAAAAAAGCACAAAGTGCTGGAGTAACTCAGCAGGTCTGCCTGACCCCGTGAAATCATTGGACAAAGTCAGCATGGATTTACGAAAAATAAATCATGTCTGACGAATCTTATAGAATTTTTCGAGGATGTAACTAGTAGAGTGGATAAGGGAGAACCAGTGGATGTGTTATATCTGGACTTTCAGAAGGCTTACGACAAGGTCCCACAAAAGAGATTAGTATACAAACTTAAAGCACACGGTATTGGGGGTTCAGTATTGATGTGGATAGAGAACTGGCTGGCAAACAGGAAGCAAAGAGTAGTACAGGTGCACAACCTTTTATCCGAAGATCCAAATAACGAAAACCTCCGAATAGCGGCCATTTTTTCGGTCCTTGAAGAAAGGTCCTTGAAAACGTTCACCGAGGGCGGCCCGCAGAGGTAACAGCGGAACCTCCGGTCGGTCCTCGAAGAAAGGGGAACTAAATCCCCATTCATAAAAGAGAAGGTGAGGCTATATTGCGCGGGAGGGTTAATAATTGACAATATGCTGCTGCCTGCCCGCTGAGTTAAAAAGTTCCCATGGTAGACTCACGATACACAGTGTATCGTGAGTCTTGCGTGGGAACTTTTTAACTCAGCAGGGCAGGCAGCAGCATATTTTTGCTCCCTTCAGTTTCACCCCACCTACACCCCTCTGCTTCCCGGCCATGTGTGTGACCCCTTCCCTCCCCTCTCCAGCTCCCCGCCCATTGCACCGGCGCGGGGGCTTTGCACTGTCTTCACGTCAGCGATTGCAGCAGGACCATGCCAGTCACCGGAGACGTCAGGACCAACGGGACACTGACCCCCAGGCCCACCGCAAGCACGGAGATCCCAGAGTATTATGTAAAGCGCCTTGAGTATTAGAAAGGCGCTATATAAATCCCATCCATTATTATTATTACAGGGTCTTGGTGAGACCACACCTGGAGTATTGTGTACAGTTTGGTCTCCAAATCTGAGGAAAGACATTCTTGCCATAGAGGGAGTACAGAGAAGGTTCACCAGACTGATTCCTGGGATGTCAGGACTTTCATATGAAGAAAGACTGGATAGACTCGGCTTGTACTCGCTAGAATTTAGAAGATTGAGCGGGGATCTTATAGAAACGTACAAAATTCTTAAGGGGTTGGACAGGCTAGATGCAGGAAGCTTGTTCCCGATGTTGGGGAAGTCCAGGACAAGGGGTCACAGTTTAAGGATAAAGGGGAAATCCTTTAGGACCGAGATGAGAAAAACATTTTTCACACAGAGAGTGGTAAATCTCTGGAACTCTCTGCCACAGAAGGTAGTTGAGGCCAATTCATTGGCTATATTTAGGAGGGAGTTAGATGTGGCCCTTGTGGCTAAAGGTATCAGGGGGTATGGAGAGAAGGCAGGTGCAGGATACTGAGTTGGATGATCAGCCATTATCATATTGAATGGCGGTGCACGCTCGAAGGGCCGATTGGCCTACTCCTGCACCTATTTTCTATGTTTCTATGAGTTACAGCACCACTTCGTCATTCTTGGAATGATATCAGAATCAGAATCACACTTTATTCGCCAAGTATGTTTTGCAACATATGAGGAATTTCATTGGCCAGGTCAGTCATACAATTAAAAATAACAGATCACTCAAAAACACATTTCAACATGAACATCCACCACAGTGATTCCTACACATTCCTCACAGTGATGGAAGGCAAAATAAAGTTCAAGTCTCTTTTCCTCCATCTCTGCTTTAAATCATGGAATTATTATTGAATATATACCATGATATTGAATGGAAAAGAAGCTCTAAGCAATAATTCTCACTCTCCAATGGCTTCAATGTGGGTGGGTGAATGCAGCTGGTTGAACTACAATTAGTGAATTATAGACTGTTAAAGTGGGCTGTGGAAAAATAAGTTTTTCAATACTATGCAATAGCAGACTCAATTTTAATCTGATGAAATCTGTATTAATGAGCAGTACTGGTACCAAAATAATTCACTTGGCTTGCCACACTAAATAGCAATGATTGATCAGTTGTGACTTGAATTGAGGCCTCCCATCGGGTGTCCAGGACACCTGCCGAATGGCATAATAATTGCTGTATTTAGATTAAAATAGATGTTGCAAGTTATATTTTAATTTATTCTTACAAGGGTTGAGAAAGGAATGAGGACCCAGAAGTCAGAAAATAGTTGCCGAGGGTGGGCTAAAGGAAGTGGGGAAAGCACTGGAGGCCAGGCAGGAGGAAAGAGATTAGAGATAAGGAAGGTTGAATATAGGCTGTGAAGGGCTTTCAACATGAGGATAATTACTTAAAGATTGAAGCATTGATAGACTGGGAGCTGTTTCTGGTCAGTGAGCACAGGGATCATGGGTGAATGTGTCAGGAAGTGGAGAATGTACTTCTGGACAAGCTCAAATTTATGGCGGATTGAAGGTGAGGGGTTAGCCTGCAAAGCATGCAAATAGTTGGGTCACTGTCCTTGTAGCTTTAATCACCACAATAAATCACCCACTCTTTTATGACTGGGCGACAATCTAATTACTAGCTGTACATTGCTTTTGAATTTGAAGCATTTAATCAAAACAAAACGGAAGCCAATAGTATAGAAATTGAATTGTTCTCGTATCTGCCAATGTCAGTGATTATGGCCTTGTTTGAATTTGAGTAATTTTTAACAGCTGGCTAATGAGAGAAATGCTTTGGTTTTCTGCAATGCATCTCAGCTGTCGTAGATGCTTCCAAACACTAATAAATTAGCTGCATTTAATTATGGAAAAATAAGACTAGCAATTTTTGTATGGCTGGGGTCTTGATGAACATACTGTTAATTTAAGTGTATGATTAATTCACATTTTGTCCATTTTCTCAGTTAAACCAAATCCTTTTATAATACATTCCATGTTATTAAAATGAAGATCGCCATTCTGAGACATTCAGTTGGAAAAGTAAGATACTGCAGCATTGTCTAACTTGATGAGATTTTTTGATGAGGTGGCGAATGTGATTGATGAGAGCAGGGCAATGGATGGTGAAAACATGGATTTTTTGATAAAGTCCCCCATTATAGGTTGATCTAGAAGATTAACACTGGCTTGATCGTATCAATTAGTACCTAATTTACCGATAGAAGACAGGGTTGTGTTGTATTTATATGGATGACTTGGACGTAAACATAGATGGATTGGTTAGTCAGTTTGCAGATGACACCATGATTGCTGGGGTTGTGGACTGTGAGGAAGGCTGTAAAGTATACAGCAGGATGTAAATCAACTACAGAAATAGGCAGAGAAATGGCAGATGGAATTTAATGTGAGGTTAAAATGCACCCTTAAAAGCATTGATGTACAGAGGGATCTTAGGGTCCAAGTGCATAAACTTCCTGAACGTGGCAACACAAGTAGGTAGAGTGGTAAAGAAGACATATGGGGTGCGTGCTTTCATAGGTCAGTGCACTATGAGTCAGGAAGTCATGATGCGGCTTTATAGGACTACGGCCGCGTTTGGAGTAATGTGTGCAGTACTGGTTGTTCCATTACAAGAAAAATGTGGAAGCTTTGGAAAGGGTGTGGAGGAGGTTTACCAGAATGATGCTTGGATTAAGGGGTTTTAGCTACAGGGAGAGGTGGACAGGCTGGATTGTTTTCTCTGGAACACCGGAGATTGCGGGGAGACCTGATAGAAGTATATAACATTTTATGAGCTGTATAGATTGGTGAGTGCCTGGAATGTGCTGCTAAGGTTGGTGGTTGAGGCAGATATGATAGTGGGGTTTAAGAGCCTTTTTTATATGTGTGAAATGGAGGGATATGGGTTATTTTCAAGTAGATAAGTGATAGTCTGGGCGTCATGTTTGGCACAGACATTAAGGGCTGAAGGGCCTTGTGCTGCACTGTTCTATATTCTATTATAGCTGTGTCATAGTGGTGGTCAGTCAATAAACAACAGAAGTTGCATCCAGAATGCTACATCAAATTAAACCAAAGCGTTACAACATACTAAGAGGTATATTTAGCCTTTGAATTAACTTCAGATACTCTTATGAACTTTGAATTTTTTTAAAAGCGGGTAAGGAGTGGGAGCGTTTGTAGATTGGCTATTTCATACTAGCCAATTATAGTGTTTGTTAGTAGTAACTCCGCCTAGTATGTGCTTCATATTATCAAGAGCCTGCGTACGCTAGTTAGAAGGAGTAGCATCTCGGAGATGTGATGACTGCAGATCCTTGCTGTATGTAGATTTAATAAATATGCGTGGTATCTTGATGTGTGTTCGAGTCGACCCATTACACGGTGTCAGAAGTGGGATTCGAACCCACGCCTCCAAATGACCAAATACATACGAGAAAAAAACGAAGTTAGCGCGCCGTCTGCAAAAGACTGATGCCACATCAGCAAATGCAGCCTTTACTTTTGCAACCGGTACCCCCCTCTCCTGTGGACCACGTTAGCCACTGACATCTTTGAATGGCATGGGAAACACTATCTGGTTCCTCTAGACCAGGGTCTCCCTGCTCAGGTCGGGTCTCCCTGCATGGGAGACCCGACCTTTTCTTTGTCGGGTCTCCGTTGTCGTTGGGGCTGCAACGAGGAGCGGCCTCCAACAGGAAGACCGGGGGCTCTGGTGCCAACTACTCACCTCACCGTCGCGGAGCTGGCCGAGTCCAGAGCGGGTGGAGCTGTGGTGGACGCTGCTGCGGCCCGACCTCCGGAGATTCGGTGGCTGCAACTGCGGGTTTGGCAGACGGCGGCACCGGGAGCCCGCGGGTCCCTGGAGGGAGACCGCTTTTCGGGGCTTCCGCAACGGCGACTTCTCCCGCCCGAGTTGCGGGGTTGAAGAGCTACTGGAGCGGGGCCTTACACCATCGCCCCGCGCGGCTTGGAATGGCTGCGGGACTCTGCGAGCGCCCGCCGGGGGCTCTAACACCAAGACCCGGTGTGCGGCCTTGCATCACCCGGCGTGGCTTTAATGGCCGCGGGACAATTCGCCATCGCCCGCCGGGGGCTTTGACTTTGACTCTGACATCGGGGGGGAGAGTGCAGTGGAGAGATAAGTTGTTTTGGCCTTCCATCACAGCAATGTGATGGATGTTTATGTAAATTATGTTGTGTCTTGGGTCTATTTGTTTGTAATGTATGGCTGCAGAAACGACATTTCGTTTGGACCTCAAGGGGTCCAAATGACAATAAATTGAATTGTATTGTATTGTAGACTCTTACTCTGGCTGGTTCGAAATCGATTTACTCCAAACCACTACTTCTGAAGCAGTAATCGAAAAGTTGCCGCGCCACCTCTCCGTGCACGGCTCCCCTGCACCTATCCAGCCCGACAACGGCAGACAGTTCACCAGCCAAGCTTTTCATAACTTTGCAAAACGATGGGACTTTAAACATATTACCAGCAGCCCCGAGTTCCCACAGTTCAATGGACTCGCTGAACGAGCTGTCCGAAGTGCAAAACAACTCATGGAGCGGTCCTACCTTGCCAAATCACACGTGTACCTGGACTTGCTCAACCTAAGGAATATTGCGTGGGATCCCATACTGGGTTCTTCAGCCCAACGACTGATGTCTCGCCAAACCCGTGCTCCTCTGCCTGTGTCCCAGCAGCTTTTGCAGCCACGTTTGTTTCCTACTTGCAGTTCAGAAGCAACTACAATCCAAATGTGTCACGCAGAAACACTTCTTCAACAAGTCCAGCAAGCCACTTAAACCTCTCGCACGTGGACAAGTGGTCCGTCTCCAGACAAACGGGCTATGCACGTCTGGGACACATCTACGGCCCTGCCAAAGAGCCACGCGCTCTTATCTGGTCGAAGCGGACGGAGTCATCTACAGACGCAACCGTCAACATATCCTTCCTGCGCCTCCTTATCCTGATATCTCGCGTTTCGTATACCCTTCCAGTCGGTCCTGCGTCCCCACTGCCGCCTATCGTTCCCACCGCTGTCTCCCCGCGGCGTTTGGCGACTAGCTCGCCTATCTCGTCATCCTCCCTGTCTGTCAGGCCGCCGGTCGTTTCCCCATTTCCCTCCCCGGTATCTTCTCCAGTGAAAGGAGGTGAGGCGGACTCGTACCGCACACGGACCGGAAGGGTTTGCAGGCCACCCGTTAGATATGGCGATTTTGTATAATTCTGCAAATGTATTATTAACATTCCACCTATATTGCTTAGCCGCCAATGCTTCTTTTGTTTCTACAAGGAAGGATTAGATTGGTTATTTCATACTGGCCAATTATAGTGTTTGTTAGTAGTAACTCCGCCTAGAATGTGCTTCATATTATCAAGAGCCTGCTTACGCTAGTTAGAAGGAGGAGCAGCTCGGAGGTGTGATGATTGCAGATCCTTGCTGTATGGAGATTTAATAAATATGTGTTGTATCTTGATTTGTGTTCGAGTCGACTCATTACAATGTTGATTCCGGATCTAATATTCTCTCCCTAGTCTGGTTCAGTAACCACTGAGTCGAACACTGGAGTCCAAACCTTCTTTATTTGTATACAACACCGCGGGACCAGCCTCGGATCTGCTCACTCGAGCCCTCAGCAGCCTCGCGTAAACAGAACAGAAGGAAGACAACCGACACACCCAAATGAAACGAATACCCCTTTATACCACTATATAGTGGCGGGAAACTAACTGCGCGAAAGTACAGGAGGAGGGCAACCCTACAAACCAATCAGAGCACCTATTCAGTACTCGGAAACAAAGTATAAACACATTCGATGAGGTAACCCCTCCGGACCAATCACAGATACAGAACAAGCGTCAGTGTATTGAAACATAACAGAAAACCCTTGAGGAGCCCAGACTTGGTGGCGACAGGTGGGTCACATGGGCAGAAGCTTCCTGGAGCTTCTTCAGAGTACCAGACTTGGTGGCGACCTCTAGGTCACATGGGTCTCTAGCACCTTGCAATGTATTATAACCATCAGTAAAGCCCATGAAGCCCAGTCTTTCACAGACACCTACCATTTCCTAAAGTACCCAAATCTCTGCATATCCACAGGAGCGAAGCAAAATGATTTCAAATACCATGTACTATTTACAGATTGATTAAAAATGCTAAATTTTGCCACTGTAAAAGGAATATTTGAGAGGTTATATGATCCAATCCCTTCTGAAAGTCAAAGAAGATGCTACTTCTGTTGTTTATCAACTGACAGCACTGTGACTCATCCATAGTCAAATCACTTAACAAGCACACCATCGCCGAGTCAGTCAAAATGAATGGGCTTCAATGATTCCCTTCCATTAAAATGAATAGCACTGCAAAATTCAACAGTCATTTTTGTGGATATTGGAAGATGGCAAGGTTGTTCAAATAATAATATTCTTGCCAAATTTTTCTGGCAACTATTTACATTTTTGAAAGCAAAGTTATGTTTTGAATATCCATGTTCTCCACCCCAATTTGCTGAATGCAACAAATACTAACTGCAGGTAGCAGACACAAGGGACTGCAGATGTTTGTTTACAAATAAACCCACAAACTGCTGTAATAACTCAGTGGGTAGGGCCACATCTCTGGAGGACATGAATAGGCAACATTTTGGGCCAGAACCATGCCTCAGACTCGCTGAGTTACTCCAGCATTATCCACAGCTTGCCTGGCACCTAAATCTTTATGATGACATCTAAAGCTGCAGCCACTGCAATTACAATTCTGACTTTGTTTGTAATGTCCATATTCTGACATTTAAAATAAAATTAATATACTTTAAAATTTAATTTTTGTAAAGCTCTGAAATGTTATATTTGTATTATTCTAGGGGGCATTGATGAAGCTTCATTACTCACCAGAGCTCGATGCTATGCATATCTTAATCAGAAAAAAACAGCAATCTTTGACTTTGGCACCATCTTAAAGGCAAACCCAGCCCATGTGCATGCACGATGTGGACGTGCCTTCATGTATGTAGTCCTAAATAAGCAAAAGGTAATTTAAATTCTCTTATGTGGCTGTAATTAATGAGAACAATCCGATCAATTACTAATGCTTTTTTCCCCCAAAGGTTTGTACTGTTGTTTCAGAGACTCAGTTTGAAAATACATTCTTAATATGTGGATTTAACATTTCATTTCTGTTATGAACGATCTCTTGTGCCGCATCTCCAATGGCTTTCTTTCAGACTAACTAAACTCCTGTGTGTACATTTTATGCTTATACGGACTATTTTTGTCTTTCTTGCATTAGCTTTTTTTCATTTGTCATTTAAGATATTATGTCTACAATCTTACATTGTACATGATTGTAGACTGACTAAATGGTGCCAGAACACCAACCTTGCTCATAATGTCAGTAAGACAAAGGAACTGATTGTGGACTTTAAGAGGAAGAACAAGGATCCACAAACCTGTCTTCATCGACGGGACAGTGCTGGCTCGAGGGCCAAATGGCCTACTCCTGCACATTGTCTATTGATCTGTGCAGGACCCAGCACATTGATGTAATCATAAAGAAAGCCCATCAACGCCTCTACTTCTGTAGAAGAATGAGAAGATTTGGAATGTCAACGAATACTGTCTTGACTGCTACAGGTGTACAGTAGAGAGCATCTTGACAGATTGCTTGACGGTCTGGTTCGGCAACTTGAATGCCCAGGAATTAAGAAGATTGCAAAATGAGGTCCATTGCCTAGTCTATCATGGGTACTGACCTCCCCACCATCAAAGGGATCTGCAAGGGACGCTACCTCAAAAAGGCAGCCAGCGTCTTCAGAGACCCACACCACCACCAGGCCTCATTCATTTCACTCCAGCCATCAGGAAGAAAGTATAGGAGCCTGAAAACTACAATGTCCAGGTTCAGGAACAGCTTCTTACCTACTATTTTACTTCGGAGTCATGTGAGTGACTACGTGAAGAACCCGTCCAGCACGCATGCGCGACATGAGCGTTCACGCAGTGCAACAGCGACGAACGGGAGTACAGGCGCTCCCGCTACAAGCTTTAAAAAGACGGACTGTCAGGTAAGTACTTACTCTGAGGTCGTTATTGGAAAACTTTGTTCTGCTTTGTGCTCTCCAAATTGAGAAAAAACTGGAGAAAATGAGCAAAGCACGACAAGGAAAAAAGACCGCCCCCCCGTTCGACTCCAACAGAATAGGAGCGTTCCATCAGTGGGGGGCGAGAGGCGGCACCTGGACCGCACATGCTGCGGTCCACAATCATTGATACCGAGCCGAGCCCAGTACCGCTAGCGCAGCCTGACCAACAGCAGCGGACTGGAGGCAAATCAAAACGGAAAACTAACTGGCTGGTAATCTCTGATGACTCCGACCAGGAATGCCGCCTGAGTCGCATGGTAAGGCTCATGGAGCAAATGCTCCAGCGAGACTTGCTTCGGGAGCTGGAGCAGTCTCGCCAAGGGAGTTCAGGCACTCCCGCCACAGTGCCTTACAATGCACTGCCCACCGCTTCAACCTCAGCCGAGGGCAGCGTTGGCGACCAGGACTGGGCTGGTCAGGAACAGGGGTCACTGGCCGAAGATGTCGGGAGTACGCACGGGGTACAGGACCAGGAAGAGTTGCTGGGTGTGGTGAATCGCTATGTGGCTACACCACGAGCAGGCCGTTGCAGCCAAAATTGGCGGCCAGCATTGACTACCTGTCCTTCAAACCCCTGCAAGAACAGGTAGTCAATGAGGCACTAGAACTATATTCGCCTCCGGAGAACTGCATTTCGCTCAACGTACCGGCCGTCAACAGCCAAATCTGGGGGTACGTTGGGCAAAGTATCCGAAACCAGGAACTGAAATTGCAGCGTATCCTCAAGCTCCTGACGTCAGCTATTACATCCTATGCTCGTTCCATGGATGGGGTGGACATGACCACCAACCAGCAAGACACTCTAGCTCTGCTGTGTAATACCCAATATAATAATAATAATAATAATGGATGGGATTTATATAGCGCCTTTCTAATACTCAAGGCGCTTTACATCGCATTATTCATTCACTCCTTAGTCACACTCGGTGGTGGTAAGCTACTTCTGTAGCCACAGCTGCCCTGGGGCAGACTGACGGAAGCGTGGCTGCCATTCTGCGCCTACGGCCCCTCCGACCACCACCAATCACTCACACACATTCACACACAGGCAAAGGTGGGTGAAGTGGTTTGCCCAAGGACACAACGACAGTATGCACTCCAAGCGGGATTCGAACCGGCTACCTTCCGGTCGCCAGCCGAACACTTAGCCCATTGTGCCATCTGTCGTCCACCTCTGTAAGGAGATAATAAGACCTGCCCTCAACCCCAAATTTGCAGGACTGTGCAAAACACCGGCCTCAGAGCCACAGATCCTGCTGTTTGGTAAGGACTTGTCAAAACAAGTAAAAGACCTAGAGGAAGAGTCCAAAGCATTCGGCCTCATGAGGGCAGGCCCCGGAACGAGCAGACCCACACAACCCAGACGGCAGTACCCCACCGCGTCCACCAGTCGACGTCAAACCCATGGGACTGGTGAAAGCTCGGGGTCCGCATACCGTCCCCGAAAGCCTTTTTTAGGCCAGGGCCCAGAGCGGACCCCATGGAAAATGCGCCACCCCCAACCAGCAGTACATCCAGCAGCACAACGACGGATGAAGAAACCGAAGAAAGGCACACACCCATAACTATGGAGGTAGGTGGGTCTGGTTCCTACCAGCATATGAAAAGTGGGGGAACTGTACTAACGGGGGAGATTACACCTGTTCTTGGAAGCATGGAGGTCTATCACAAATGATAGTTATATACTTAACAGTATTCGTGGATACAAAATAGAATTCATCCAAGAAAACATGCCACCAGTTCAGCATGCACCCCAAAGGGTCTTTACCCTCTCAGTCAAAGAAAAACTAGAGGGTCAAGCAGAACTGGTGAGGTTACTCACAAAAGGTATCATTGAGAAATCCAAACATGAACCTTTGGAATTTGTCTAAAATATATTTACCAAAAACAAAAAAGATGGTGGATGTCGCATCATCATTGACTTAACCTCACTAAATACCTTTATTAAGTATATACATTTCAAAATGGAATCATTTGTAACTGCCAAACAACTGATTTCCAAAGGATACTTTATGGCAAGCATCGATTTAAAAGATGCCTACAATTCAGTACCCATTTTAAAAGGATCATCGCAGATACCTGAAATTCACCTGGATGAGGCAACAATGGCAGTTTAAAGCGTCACCTAATGAGTTAACATCAGCCCCAAGACTATTTACCAAGATATTAAAACCAGCCTTGGCAACATTAAGAAAACAGAGACATATTGTCATGGCATATCTTGATGATATTCTAATAGTAGGCAAAACCATGGAATTGGCTAAATCAGCTGTATTAGCTACCAAACAATTGTTTGAAACCCTGGGATTTGTCTTACATCCAGATAAATCTAAGTTTACGCCATCCACAACTATGGACTATCTGGGATTCACAATTAACTCAGTCCACATGTCTGTAACATTGCCAAAAGATAAAGCAACAGAATTGGCACAGACGTGTAACAAATTAATGGTTAGCGATCGACCAACTATCCGACAAGTGGCAAGGGTAATTGGCAAAATAGTAGCAGCATTTCCAGCTACACAATTTGGACCTCTGCATTATCAAAACCTACAAAGGGCAAAAGTGCAGGCGTTAAAACGACATGCAGGTCACTTTGACTGAACCATGGAATTACCCATTGAAGCAATATCAGAGTTACAATGGTGGATATAGAACATTTGGCATAGTTCCAGCCCTATCATCAATAACCCAATGTTAACTATACAAACAGATGCCAGTGCTCAAGGCTGGGGAGCAACTAATACCATATCCAGCACAGGCGGCTAAGAGGATGGACGTGCCAATAGGTGGACTAACCTAGAATCATCTTTACTACAGACACTGGGCATAAATTATTTGGAAATGTTGGGTGCGTTTTATGGTTTAAAAGCATATTCTACGAATATGCACCACTTGCATGTTCGTTTACAGATTGATAATGCCACGGTGGTGGCCTATATTAACCATATGGGCGGAATAAAATCGATATCATGTGACAATTTGGTCAACACAATCTGGCAATGGTGTGTCGATAGACATATTTGGCTATCAGCAACTTACCTACCAGGTAAGCTAAATACAGTGGCAGACACCAGGTCACGCAAATTCATGATAACACCGAATGGATGTTAAATCCCAAAGCATTTGCTAAAATTACAAAGCAATATGGCATGCCAGATATCGATCTGTTTGCATCCAGACTAAATCACCAGGTACCAATGTATGTCGCTTGGGAACCAGACCCTGAGGCAGCAGCGATAGATGCATTTGCGCTGGACTGGGGAAAATATTTATTTTATGCCTTTCCCCCCTTCTGCCTCATCAGTCGGGTACTACGCAAAATACAGATGGACTCTGCTTCAGGTATTTTGATAGTACCTGACTGGCCTACACAGCCATGGTTCCCAATGGTCCTCGACATGGTCATCGAAACCCCAATGACCTTTCCCAGTAGCCCAGACCTATTGACTCACCCGGAATCAGGCATAAGCCATCCATGCCATGATAAAATTAAACTACTGGGTTGCAGATTATGAAAAGACCACTGCTGGGCCTGGGATTATGTGACAGGACCATCAACATGATGACAGCGTCCCACCGTATGTCCACCAGAAAACAATACCTATTGAGCATCAGGAAGTGGGAAAGATACTGCTCAAATACTGGAACTACATACTCATCTACAACCATAACCAATGTACTGGAGTTCCTGGCAGGCCTTCACCATAATGAAGGACTGAGCTACAGTGCCATCAATACTGCCAGAAGTGCTCTGTCAGCCTACTTAAAACAGGCACCAGGACAACAGGCCATAGGGTCTCACCCGCTGGTGATCAAACTCATGAGAGGTATATTCAACTCCAATCCACCTAGACCTAGGTACACCCAAATCTGGGATGTCTGTGTGGTCTTGACATACCTAAGGGGATGGTCACCAGCCAGGCTTCTCACCCTGGAACAGCTAACCCTGAAGACGGTCATGCTGATGGCACTAGTCTCAGCACAGAGAGTCCAGTCCCTCCACTTACTGCGACTGGACAACATGGTTATAACACCAGATCGTGTCTCATTCACCATTCAGGAGCTGGTAAAGCAGAGCAGGCCAGGAACATCAGGCCTAGTTATGGATTTCCGGGCATACCCACCTGAACCACGGTTATGTGTCATGACCCACTTACTAAATTACATCAACACAACAAGAGATCCCCGAGGGAGAGAAAAAGCCTTATGGGTCAGCCACAAGAAACCTCATGGTCGGGTGTCGAGCCAAACTATCTCAAGATGGCTCAAGCAGGTACTGGGAGCTGCTGGAGTAAATACTGACGTATATACATCTCACTCCACCAGGGCAGCATCCACATCGGCGGCTAAGAGGATGGACGTGCCAATGGACCACATCCTGGCCACAGCGGGGTGGTCCATGGAGAAAACGTTCCAAACGCTCTACAATAAGCCGTTGGCAGAACCTGTATTGTTTCCAGAAAGAGTTTTAGAATCTGCAAATATATAATTTAAGCCGGGGGAGCATTTTTATTTTTGTTATTGTTTAATAAATACCATTATTGTTTTACAAACAGATTCATGGTTGATTACGATAACATACTTCCTCCCTTGAATGACTTCGGCAGCGAGTGAAGTATGAACTGTTACACAGTTTGAAATCACAGAGCTTTAAAATCTTCACGTAGTCACTCACGTGACTCCGAAGTAAAATAGTACAATTAAACGAGAACTTACCAATTTGAAGTTTGATCTGTATTTTATGAGGAGTTACGATGAGGGATTACGTGCCCTCCGCTCCCACTCTCAATTATAGAGATCAGCTGGTATCTTAGTTCTCCTTTTCTTTACAATGTTTATTTCAATTATTGTGTTTCCTGTTATTCCACACCGCTGCTTTGAAGTATGTCGCGCATGCGTGCTGGGCGGGTTCTTCACGTAATCCCTCATCGTAACTCCTCATAAAATACAGATCAAACTTCAAACTGGTAAGTTCTCATTTAATCTTACTATTAAACACCACACCCTCCTAATATCAGGCTATTAAACACTACACCCTCCAAATAGACTCCGAACTACATGGACTTGGGGACATTATTTTTGAACTTGCACTGTTATTGTCCATTTATTGTCTGTTATTTTATATATTTAATATGTTTATTATATCTGTTGTGCTTCTGCAAGTAAGAATTTCACTACATCCACTGGCACCCCTGCATCCATTTTACTTGTCACATCCACAAAAAATTCCAGAAGATTGGTCAAGCATGATTTTCCTTTCATAAATCCACAGCTTGCAGCTAAATAAACTCTTATCACCAGACTCTAATAGCTAAAAAACTTTAATCCGTACAAAGTCCCAGTGGACCACGTTTGTGCACTCTTGTCCCAGTGGACCAATTCTGTACACTCTTGTCCCAGTGGACCAATTCTGTACACTCTTGTCCCAGTGGACCAATTCTGTACACTCTTGTCCCAGTGGACCAATTCTGTACACTCTTGTCCCAGTGGACCAATTCTGTACACTCTTGTCCCAGTGGACCAATTCTGTACACTCTTGTCCCAGTGGACCACGTTTGTGCACTCTTGTCCCAGTGGACCAATTCTGTACACTCTTGTCCCAGTGGACCAATTCTGTATACTCTTGTCCCAGTGGACCAATTCTGTACACTCTTGTCCCAGTGGACCAATTCTGTACACTCTTGTCCCAGTGGACCAATTCTGTACACTCTTGTCCCAGTGGACCAATTCTGTACACTCTTGTCTCCATATCTTCTCACAATGTTCCAAGTGTGGCCTTGCCCCAATGTTTATACAGCTGCAACATGACTTCCTGACTTTTGATACTCCATCCCTGACCGATGAAGACAAACGTGCTGTACGCCGCCTTTACCATTGTATCCACCTGTATTGTTTCCACTTTCAGTTAGCTATAGACTTGCACCAAGAGATACCTCTCAGATAACAGTGCTGCTAAGGGCCCTGCCATTTACTGTATATTTTGCTCTTGCATTTGACCTTCCTAAATGGGTCACCTCACATTTGTCTAGATTAAATTCCATCTGTCATTTCTCTGTCCAAATTTCCAATAAATCTGTCCTATATCGTTTGGCGACTTTCCCAACTTTTGTGTTGGCTGCAAACTTATGAATATCATAACAGAAATCCCAGCACTGATCCTTACGGAACACTACTAGTCACAAACTTCATTTTAGAAAACCGCCCGCCACCATTACCCTCCATCTTCTGAGTCAATTTTGTTTCCAACGTACAAACTTTGATCCCTTGTGACAGTCTTTTGGATCTGTTTACCATGAGGGACCTTGTCAAGTGCTGTCAAAAGTTCATGTTTATAACATCCACTGCCTTGCCCTCATCAAGCATCTAAGTCACCACCTCAAACTAAATCTCAATCAAACTTGTGATTACCCCTACACAAAGCCATGCTGGCAATCCTACTAAGTCTACACTTCTCCAATAATTTCCTTACCATTTCTGCAACCCTCACCAGTCTGTCATTTCCAGGATTATCTATGTTGTCCTTCTTAAACATTAGAACAATATTGTTTATCATAGCGTTGTTGTTCCTTCCTGTCCAGTAATCTCTTCCTCCAATCCTCCAAGCTGTTCAATCCTTTCAATCCTCCAAGTTGTTTGCACTGTTTCACTTTTAGTCTTCAATTTTAATAATCCCCATTAGAGGCCATTGTTATAGCTACCCAGCCCCTAAACTTTGGATTTCCTTTTGTAAACTTCTCTATCTTTTATTACTGACCTCCTTTAGTGTCATCAAGCCCATCTCCAACCAAGCCTTTGATCCTGTTGAAACACACTGCTTGGTATTAGGTTTTACATAGAAACATAGAAATTAGGTGCAGGAGTAGGCCATTCGGCCCTTCGAGCCTGCACCGCCATTCAATATGATCATGGCTGATCATCCAACTCAGTATCCTGTACCTGCCTTCTCTCCATACCCTCTGATCCCCTTAGCCACAAGGGCCACATCTAACTCCCTCTTAAATATAGCCAATGAACTGGCCTCGACTACCCTCTGTGGCAGAGAGTTCCAGAGATTCACCACTCTCTGTGTGAAAAAAGCTCTTCTCATCTCGGTTTTAAAGGATTTCCCCCTTATCCTTAAGCTGTGCCCCTTGTCCTGGACTTCCCCAACATCGGGAACAATCTTCCTGCATCTAGCCTGTCCAACCCCTTAAGAATTTTATAAGTTTCTATAAGATCCCCTCTCAATCTCCTAAATTCTAGAGAGTATAAACCAAGTCTATCCAGTCTTTCTTCATAAGACAGTCCGGACATCCCAGGAATCAGTCTGGTGAACCTTCTCTGCACTCCCTCTAGGGCAATAATGTCCTTCCTCAGATAGCAATAATGTTCCTTTTGTCAAAACATGAGGAACATTTTGTGCATTAGCAAATGTTCAAATGTAAGTTGTAACAACACTAAAACCCCTGTCCCACTGTACTCGTGGTAAGCACGTAGAATGTACGTAGCGGGTAAGTCGGAGCTCGGGGATGTCTCTTAGCGGCTCGTAACGCTAACGGCAGGTACTCGGGAAACACCGTAAGCTCGGGAAGACTCGTGAAGATTTTTCAACATGTTGAAAAATGTCCACGAGAGCCCTGAGTACCTTCGAGCGGCTAAATGTGAGGTTATCCACTTTGGTGGCAAAAACAGGAAAGTAGACTATTATCTGAATGGTGGCCGATTAGGAAAAGGGGAGATGCAACGAGACCTTGGTGTCATGATACACCAGTCATTAAAAGTAGGCAAAGGTACACAAAATTGCTGGAGGAACTCAGCGGGTGCAGCAGCATCTATGGAGCGAAGGAAATAGGCGACGTTTCGGGCCGAAACCCTTCTTCAGACTGATAGGGGGTGGGGAAAGAAAGAAGGACAAAGGGAGGAGGAGGAGGAGCCCGAGGGCGGGCGGATGGGAGGAGACAGCTAGAGGGTGAAGGAAGGGGAGGGGGGGAGGGGACAGCACGGGCTAGCCAAATTGGGAGAATTCAATGTTGATGCCAAGGGGACGCAAGGACCCCAGACGGAATATGAGGTGCTGTTCCTCCAATTTCCGCTGTTGCTCACTCTGGCAATGGAGGAGACCCAGGACAGAGAGGTCGGATTGGGAATGGGAGGGGGAGTTGAAGTGCTGAGCCACCGGGAGGTCAGGTAGGTTATTGCGGACTGAGCGGAGGTGTTCGGCGAAACGGTCGCCGAACACCTCCGCATGCAGGTGCAGCAGGCAGTGAAGAAGGCGAATGGTATGTTAGCATTCATAGCAAAAGGATTTGAGTATAGGAGGAGGGAGGGTCTTGGTGAGACCACACCTGGAGTATTGCGTACAGTTTTGGTCTCCTAATCTGAGGAAAGACATTCTTGCCATAGAGGGAGTACAAAGA
Organism: Amblyraja radiata; assembly: GCF_010909765.2. Classification (NCBI taxonomy): domain Eukaryota; kingdom Metazoa; phylum Chordata; class Chondrichthyes; order Rajiformes; family Rajidae; genus Amblyraja; species Amblyraja radiata. The sequence goes on along the minus strand of NC_045986.1, from coordinate 3,157,394 downwards.
AGGTTCACCAGACTGATTCCTGGGATGTCAGGACTTTCATATGAAGAAAGACTGGATAGACTCGGTTTGTACTCGCTAGAATTTAGAAGATTGAGGGGGAAACTTACAAAATTCTTAAGGGGTTGGACAGGCTAGATGCAGGAAGATTGTTCCCAATGTTGGGGAAATCCAGAACAAGGGGTCACAGTTTAAGGATAAGGGGGAAATCTTTTAGGACCAAGATGAGGAAAATATTTTTCACACAGAGAGTGGTGAAACTGTGGAATTCTCTGCCACAGAAGGTAGTTGAGGCCAGTTCATTGGCTATATTTAAGAGGGAGTTAGATGTGGCCCTTGTGGCAAAAGGGATCAGGGGGTATGGAGAGAAGGCAGGTACAGGATACTGAGTTGGATGATCAGCCATGATCATATTGAATGGCGGTGCAGGCTCGAAGGGCCGAATGGCCAATTCCTGCACCTATTTTCTATGTTTCTATTTTCTATGTTACCATAATTCTCCGAGTTCGAATCAGGGCAAAACTCGGGAGAACTCTTGAATGAACTCGTACAGTGGGACAGGGCTATAACACTGACACATTATGTGAACTCTTTTCAGTTCTTAAGCTTTTGGATATACAGGTGCACAACCTTTTATCCGAAAGCCTTGGGACCAGACACTTCTCGGATTTCGGAATTTTTCGGATTTCGGAATGGAAGATTTTTAGCGTAGATTAGGTAGGTAGCGCGGGCGGCTTGAAAAGTCTGGAGCGGCTGCCTCCTCCCCGGAGACCGGGGAATCATTGTAAATCATTGCTTAAATGTTAGTCAGTTAGTTTGGAGGAATTTTATGTGGTGGGGGGGGGGTGAAGGGGGAAACTTTAATTCTTTGTCCCCTACCTGGTCGGAGAGGCGGGGAGCGGTCAATGCCTTACCGGGTCGCCGTGCAGTAAGCTCCGGAGCGCTGTGGCCGCCGACTCCCAACATCGCGGAGCTGGGGCTGCGGGCATCCGGCCGCGGGCGGCGCCGGTTGGAGCTCCGACCCCGGCAACTCTACCCCTGACTGCGCGGCGCTCCAAATCCAGCGCTGCCTGTGGCCGGACGCCCGCAGCCCCAGCTCCGCGATGTTGGGAGTCGGCTGCCACAGCGCTGGGATACCAGCGGGGAGCGGGCAATGCCTTACCGGGTCGCCGTGCTGTAAGCTCTGGAGCGCTGTGGCCGCCGACTGCCAACATCGCGGAGCTGGGGCTGCGGGCGTCCGGCCGCGGGCGGCGCTGGATTTGGGGTGCCGCGCAGCCAGGGGTAGAGTTGTTGGGGTCGGAGCTCCAACCGGCGCCGCCCGCAGCCCCAGCTCCGCGATGTTGGGAGTCGGCGGCCACAGCGCTCTGGAGCTTACTGCACGGCGACCCGGTAAGGCATTGCCCACTCCCCGCCTCTCCGACCAGGTAGGGGACTAAGAATTAAAGTTTCCCCCTTCACCCCCCCCCCCCCCCCCCCCCTTCACATAAAAGCCCTCCAAACTAACTGACTAACATTTAAGCAATGGTTTACAGATGTTTAAGTGTCTCCGGGGAGGAGGCAGCCGCTACAGTAGTACAGACCTGGGTTGACCGTGGGTCGTTTCGGGTCAAGTTTGGCGCCAAACGCGAGCTTTGGTGTGCAGACGACATCCTGGAAAAAATGTCCGGTTTTCGGCGCTTTTCGGTTTCCGGAACTCCGGATAAAAGGTTGTGCACCTGTAGTGTATCCATTATCCTTTTGCTTTAACTAACAGGAAGCAATTCAAGACATTGCAGAAGCCTTGCAAAGAGATCAGAAGTTGGCCATACAAGAAATCTCATCTCTGAAGCTGGAAGCGCAAAGTCTGATTTGCTGTTGGCTGCATGAATATTGCGTTAATGCCCTGACTGGAATGGTGGATGTCAAGGAAAAGATCTTCGGTGAAGATGATGTTAATCTACCTGCAATTGGCCAATCTCTACTCTTGATCAATGGCAAAAATTCAACCTGGCACATCCTGTACATTGATATATTGATTGCAAAAGGTAACAATCGTTTTTTTTTCAATATGTTCAGGTGCTAATAATAGGGATCACTTTATATTAAATAGACTCGCAAGAAGCCAATTAGAATCATTAAAAAACGACAGTAAAGAAATTGGCTTTATGGGCAAGCCTTAGCCATGTTACGTATCTCGGTGAAACCCATTTGTTCACATTTAGGCCTGGATCACTCTCGACTTTCCTATCTAAGAACTTGTTCAAATGCCTTTTAAATGTTATAATATTATCTCCCTCCACCATCACCTCTGGCACATTGTTCCAGATATTCATTTTGCCAAAAACGTGCCTCTCAGATAACCTTTAAATTTCTCTCCCCTCAGCTAAACCTGCGCCCTCTAGTTCTTGACACTAGCGATCTGGAGGAATAATATTCAGATTATCCAGTTAACGGCCCCCATAATGTTATAAACCTTGTTGAGGTCACCCTCAGCCTCTTAAATTACAGGGAGAATAACCCCAGCTGTCCATTCTCTCCTTTTAATGAAGGCCCTCCAGACAATATCCAGGAGAATATCTTCTAAACTCTTGCAAGGTTTATTAATAACCAGGTGTACCGAAGTACAGTGATGAGCTTTTGTTTGCATGCTTTTCAATCAATTCAGATAATACTATACAATTAAGATCAAGCCACATTCAAGTATTCCCATGTAGACAAAGAAAAGGATAGAGTGCAGAATATAGTTCTCAGCATTGTAGTGCAACAATTCTTGAGACCAAGTCTGGTAGAGGGGAAACTCTACCCTAAGGCGCAACTCAGTAGCCTGGAAGCAGAGGGGAAGAAGCTGTTTCTGAGTCTAGTGGTGCGCGCTTTCAAGCTTCTGTATCTTATGCCCAACGGGAGCAGGGAGAAGAAGGAATGACCAGAGTGGGACGTCTTTGATTTCCTAAAGCAACCTGAAGTGCAGATGGAGTTATTGTTGGGGAGTTTGGTCTGTGTGATGAACTGGGCTACATTCCAAACCCTGCAATTTCTTACAATCTTTTGCAGAGTTCCCAAAGTAAGCTGTGTTGCAACCTCACAGTATGCTCTCTATGGTGCATCTGTAGAAGTTGTAAGAGTCTTTGGAGACCCGCTGAATTTCCTCTGTCTTCTGAGGAGGTAAAGGCATTAGTGTGCCATCTTGGCTGTCACATTAACTTGATTGGTTGTTTACTGTCACATTAACATGGTTGGTAATATTTATGCCATGGGATTTGAAGTGCTCAGCCATTTCCACTTCACCACTGATGCTGATTGAGACATGTACTCCCCCCACACTTTGTGAAATTGATAACCAGCTCCATCGTTTTGCTGACATTGAAAGAAAGTCTTGAAACCTTGTTACTAAGTTCTCTCCTTCCAGCACCAACTACTGGTGTTGGTAATCCAGCCCACCGTAGTGGTGTTATTTGCAAACTTGCAGAAGGAGTTGGAGCCTAATTTGGCCGCACCGTCGTGAGTGTACAGCAGGGCTGTGGAGTCGATACCCAAAACACCCGATTCTGACTCAGACTCCGACTCCTTGATTTCTTGTGTATCCGACTCCGCGACCCCGACCCCTAGGTTCTAAATCTGCTATGATGACTTTACACAAGATGGCATTTCATAAGAACTACATGAATCATCAGGCTACCTTTAAAGCCCATGTCCTTAAAGTTTTTAGTCCAATGGTTGTAGCTATGCTATTGTGGGTTTTTTTAAATTGTTTATTCTTTAAAAATATATATAATTCATTATGTTAAAAAAAAAACTTATAGGTCAATGACAAAAGTAAAATTCTATTGAATTAAATAAAAATTATAAAAGTATTACTCCAAAATGTATTAAACTAAGGCCACAGGTATAATAATAATAATAATAATAATAAATGTTATTTATGGGCACCTTTCAAGAGTCTCAAGGACACCTTACAAAGATTTAGCAGGTAGAGGAAAAACATGTAAGGGGAATGAAATAAATAGTAGAGACATGACTAGTACACAAATTAAAGACAGAATTCAATTCAAAACACAATATGAGGCAATTCATGCACAGATGAAAAGGGAGGGGGACGTGGGGCTAAGGATAGGCAGAGGTGAAGAGATGGGTCTTGAGGCGGGACTGGAAGATGGTGAGGGACACAGAATTGCGGATGAGTTGGGGGAGCGGATCCAGAGCCTGGCAGCTGCCCTGGAGAAGGCTCTGTCCCCAAAACTGCGGAGGTTGGACTTGTGGATGGAGAGGAGACCGGCTGATGTGGATCTGAGGGACCGTGAGGGTTGGTAGGGGGAGAGGAGGTCAGTGAGATATGGGGGGGCCAAATGGTGGAGGGCTTTGTAGGTGAGGACCAGGATTTTGTAGGTGATCCGGTGGGAGATGGGAAGCCAGTGAAGTTGTTTGAGGACTGGAGTGATGTGATGCCAGGATTTGGTGTGGGTGATGAGTCGGGCGGCTGCGTTCTGGACCAATTGGAGTCGGTTGATGTAGGTGAGCTGAGGCCAAGGAGAAGTGAGTAGCAATAGTCCAGTCGGGAGGAGATGAAGGCATGGATGAGTCTTTCAGCAGCGGGAGGTGTGAGAGAGGGTTTGAGTTTGGCGATGTTGCGGAGATGAAAGAAGGAGGTTTTAATGACATGGCGGATGTGAGGCTCAAGGGAGAGGGTGGAATCAAAGATCACGCCAAGGTTGCGGGCCTGGGGAGATGGGGAGACAGTGGTGCCGTCGATGGTGAGAGTGGGGTTATTGATTATGCTGAGTGTGGATTTGGAGCCTACGAGGAGGAATTCTGTCTTATCGCTGTTGAGTTTGAGGAAGTTATGTTACATCCAGGTTTTTATAGCTGACAAACAGGAGTTGATATGGGAGAGGGGGGGTTGTGGGGGGATTTGGTGCCGAGGTAGATCTGGGTGTCATCGGCGTAACAGTGGAAGTCCAGGTTGAAGTGGCGGAGTATCTGACCAAGGGGGAGGATGTAGATGATGAAGAGGAGGGGGCCGAGTACGGAGCCTTGGGGAACGCCTTGAGTGACTGTGGCTGTAGCAGAGGTGTGGTTATGGAGAGAGATGAAGTGGGATCTGTTGGAAAGGTAGGAACGGAGCCAGCTGAGTGCAGAACCTTCAATGCCGAGGTCTTTGAGTCTGGTGAGCAGGATGTTATGGTTCACTGTATCGAAGGCTGCGCTCAGGTCGAGGAGGATGAGGATGTTGAGGGAACCAGTGTCAGCAGAGGTGAGGAGGTCATTGAGGACTTTGAGGAGAGCAGTTTCTGTGCTATGGAGGGGGCGAAAGCCAGATTGGAGGGGTTCAAGTAGGTTATACGCAAGGAGGTGGGAATGAAGTTGTGACGCAAAGATACGCTCCAGGGTTTTTGAAAGAAAGGGGAGGTTTGAGATTGGGCGGTAGTTAATGAGAGAGGAATGAGCTAAATGGCTAAATCATGACAAGAAAACATTCTCAAATGCAATAGAAATTAAAACTAAATGCATAGGCAGTTAAGTTTGCTACAAAAGTACAAACCTAAAATGTATTAATAACTTGTCCTTAGGAACAGAATTGCTCCTGCCAGATCCTCTTTCATTGAAGCCCTTTAAGTCGGATTTAATTATTTTTGGTGCGGAGAACAGTCTCTCCACGCTGACCTGAGTGGGTGGTATTGCTGTTACTATCATAGCTGCAAATTTTACTATTCCTGGATATGCAGGGATGACTTCTCGTGCTGTAAGTTTCGATGAGCGATCATATTTCTCAAGAAAATATTGCTTAAATTCCATTAGTTTAACATCAAAAGGCTGTCTTTGCATGTTTAAACGGGAACGCATTGCTCTCGACTGTTCAATTTTATCTAAATATTTTGCAAAATCTGACTTCATCATTTGGCGAGGATGAGAAGGATTTCTTCTCCCATCTTCATTTTGTGGTTCTGACTTTTCAGGTAGTAGCCCTTTTATCCGAACTGCAACATCACAGAGGGCCTCTTTTGCTTTAGCAATTTGATCTTCGCTCAACAAGATTTGGTTCATTGGATCCACGTGGACAGCAGCTAACAAGATCTGATTTTCAATTAGCTGACCCTCTCTTTTCTTCATTGACGATACAATTCCTTCAGCAATTAATCCTCCAGTTTTGGATAGGTGAAATGTTAATTTTTTTCACTCCTATAGGAATGTACCAGGAGTTAAATCCTCTGCTTGCAGCTTTTTGGTGACTGCATAAGGGTGAGCAAGCAGAGCTTCTAATTGTGATACCAACCTCCATTGACTTTTAGTCAATAAGACACTGGGATTATCAATGTCTTTTAGAAAGGGTTTTAGGTCAAGCAGATGCTTAACCATCATATATGTGCTGCCCCAGCGAGTTGCTTGGTCCAAAATAGCTCCATTTTCTGCACGTCTCTTGGATAGCATCAATTTTAGAGGTCCTGGCTGCTGTGGCTACTTACCTCCCCTTATAGGCTGTGGGCCGAGGAGCTTTTTCATTCAGGTTCGTGACCCAACTCACGGAACCACCTGGATTTTTAACCTATTATGTAAAAATATTGTATAAATCATACCTGAAACTCATCTGGACCAATATCTGCACATTTTTAAAATATGAGAAAAACCTCAAATTTTCCGAGTAGTAATTGTCCAATCAAAGCACGTTTGACATTGGTCAATTTGCGTCCGACCTCAATCACGTGCTTTGTTTAATGATCGCTAGGCAGCGAGCACTCTGGGTTCATGGCTGCCCGCTAATTACGTCAAAACAATAGCAAGGTTTCCACGGAATAAAGATAATGCTAACCTTGCTGATAATTTTGTTTTACAATTGATTTATCTTTATTAAGTTATGACTTCCCTCTCAATTATATTTTATCTAAATCTGTGCAAAATTTCAAGTAGTTCCCAGACACGGGTCACAAAAGATAAATTCTAGACACATTTTCGATGCTAGGCCCACAATCTATTGCCTATCAGAGTAGCTGCTTGGCGTTCTTTCAATCCATTTCTTATTGCTAGTTGCAATGTATGTACAGCACAACGCATATGTTGGATTAGACAGAGCTGAGATGCCTCCTCAACAATATCATCTAAAGTTTCATCATTTCTGTTGTATCAATTTCAGAATCTGAATCGGAGATCTCCCTTTCAGTAGTGACTTTTTCTTCTTCAATTTTATTAATCTTTTCTATTGTGCTTAGCATATTTGAAGTACAGGTACACAACCTTTTATCCGAAAGCCTTGGGACCAGACACTTCTCGGATTTCGGAATTTTTCGAATTTCGGAATGGAAGATTTTTAGCGTAGGTTAGGTAGGTAGCGCGGGCGGCTTGAAAAGTCTGGAGCGGCTGCCTCCTCCCCGGAGACCGGGGAATCATTGTAAATCATTGCTTAAATGTTAGTCAGTTAGTTTGGAGGGATTTTATGTGGTGTGGGGGGTGAAGGGGGAAACTTTAATTCTTAGTCCCCTACCTGGTCGGAGAGGCGGGGAGCGGGCAATGCCTTACCGGGTCGCCGTGCAGTAAGCTCCGGAGCGCTGTGGCTGCCGACTCCCAACATCGCGGAGTTGGGGCTGCGGGCGTCCGGCCGCGGGCGGCGCCGGTTGGAGCTCCGACCCCAGCAACTCTACCCCTGGCTGCGCGGCGCTCCAAATCCAGCGCGGCCCGCGGCCGGACGCCCGCAGCCCCAGCTCCGCGATGTTGGGAGTCGGCAGCCACAGCTCTGGGATACCAGCGGGGAGCGGGCAATGCCTTACCGGGTCGCCATGCGGTAAGCTCTGGAGCGCTGTGGCCGCCGACTCCCAACATCGCGGAGCTGGGGCTGCGGGCGTCCGGCCGCGGGCGGAGCTGGATTTGGAGCGCCGCGCAGCCAGGGGTAGAGTTGCCGGGGTCAGAGCTACAACCGGCGCCGCCCGCAGCTAGACGCCCGCAGCCCCAGCCCCGCGATGTTGGGAGTCGGCGGCCACAGCGCTCCAGAGATTACTACACGGCGACCCGGTAAGGCATTGCCCGCTCCCCGCCTCTCCGACCAGGTAGGGGACTAAGAATTAAAGTTTCCCCCTTCACCCCCCCCCCCCCCTTCACATAAATGCCCTCCAAAGTAACTGACTAACATTTAAGCAATGATTTACAGATGTTTAAGTGTCTCCCCGGTCTCCGGGGAGGAGGCAGCCGCTACAGCAGTACAGACCTGGGTTGACCGTGGGTCGTTTCGGGTCAAGTTTGGCGCCAAACGCGAGCTTTGGTGTGCAGACAACATCCTGGAAAAAATGTCCGGTTTTCGGAGCTTTTCGGTTTCCGGAACTCCGGATAAAAGGTTGTGCATCTTATCAGTGACGATGCATAGAATCTGGTCTTTCTTAATTTCAAAATTTCTTCCACTAAGTTCTGGAGATAAATGCTCTCATTATGTGCCTTGGTGTCCTTTATTCCTAATGTCCGAGTTATTGTTTTCATCAACATATCTATCTTTGATGGCAAAATAGTTACACTGTACTGGGAGTATAGTGGGGGACTGAGAGCACAGCCTTGCAAGGCACTGGTGTTGAGAATTATTATGGAGGAGTGTTATCACCTATCCTCACTGATTATGATCTGTGAGCAGAAAGTCAAGGGTCTAGTGGTAGAGGGGAGAGCCAATTCCTCGGTCCCAGAGTTTGAAGATAAGTTTGGATGGGATTATGATGTTGAAGGTGGAGCTATAGTCGATAAAAAGGCATCTGACATTGGTGTCCTTGTTACCTAGGTTTCCCAGAGATTAATTTAGGCCAGGGAAATGGCGTGCACTGTGGACCTGTTGCGAAGGTAGGGGAACTGCAGTGGATTAAGACTGTCTTGGAGGCTGGATGTAATGTGCACCATCACCAATCTCTCGATGCACTTGGGTCATGGGTGCAGAATTAGGTCATTCGGCCCATCCAGTCTATCTGCCATTCTATCATGGCTAACGTTTTTTTTCCCTCTCAACCCCATTTTCCTACCTTCTCCCTGTAACCTTTGACCTTGCTGATCAACCTCCACTTTAAAAATACCCAATGTCTTTCCTCCATAGCCGGCTGTAGCAATGACTTCCACAGATTCACCACTTCATTCCTACCATTCTAAAGATACGTCCTTTTATTCTGAGGCTGTGCCCTCTGGTCCTAGACTATCATTACTGGAAATATCCTTTCCACGTCCATTATATCTAGGCCTATGGTGGATGTCAGAGCGACTGAAGGGCAGTCACTAAGGCATGCTATCTTTCTTTTCCTTTGCACCAGGTTGACAGTGGTCTTATTAACATAGGTGGCGACCTCAGAATGGAGTACTTGAAGAGTAAAAATGTCCATGAATACATCTACTGGCTAGTCCACATTCGTCCCGACCGTTAACTCCACCTGGCCCAATTGCTTTCCGCAGAATCATTCTCAATAAGGCCAATCCTATGTCTGTCATAATTACTATTGGCACAATTGCATCCAAGACTAACGAGGCAAGTTACGTTCCTCCACCGACCATCTGCTCAAAGCCAGTGAAGGATGCATTGAGTTCATTGGGGAGGAACTGTTACCATTGGTACTGCCCATCTTTACTTTATAACCTGATATAGCATGCAAGCCTTGCCACAATCTATGCTTATCCATGTTATTGCCTTGGGACTCAAGCCTGGTTTGGAATTCCCTCTTGGCATCCTTAATGGCTCTTCAAAGGTCATAGTTAGATTTTTTTTTGTGATTGTTTGACTTGAATATTGCAGATTGGGATCAGGAGTGGACTTCACAGTTCATCCATAGTGTCCGATTGGGGAACACACGTTTTGTTGTCTTTGGTACGCAGTCCTCCACACACTTGCTGACAGCAGTGGCATATTCATCTAAGTTAGCCACTTGAATGTGGCCCAATCTACCAACTCAAAACCGTCACGAAGGGTCTCATCTGTTTCCTGCGTTCCTGTCATTTACTCCATATGTTCTATGAACAATTGGCTCCCCAAATTCCATTACTTGCACTTACCTGGATTAAATTCCTAACAGCATTGCTCAGCCCAATTACCTATCGATCTATGTCCCGCTCTATACAATCTTCATCATGATCTATCTCCATTAATTTTTATGTATTCACACAGTAATTATGAGAGAACTCCTTTAGAAATTGGTAAATTTTCATTAAAATTCTGAAAAAAACTTTATCGTTGCCTCTAAATGATTATAAATGCCCTGATATGATGTAAACTATTATCATAGATGCTGGAAATAACTATACATGCAAATCTTTTTTTTCTGCAGAAATGTATGATGATGCCTTGAAACATCTGCAGGATAATTTTGGGCAACCTCCTAATGATGATGCTGCCATGTCCAGGCATGGGCTCATTCAGATGAAGATGAAGAATGCACAGCTTGCCGTTCCGAATCTGAGCATTCTTGCGGAAAAGGATAACAAAGCTTTGGAATTTCTGTTAAAATACCTGGATAACAAACAACTTCATACTGTAGTTCAGGTAATGTTTTTACTCAGGATAACATGTATATTGACTTGAAGAGCTAAGCGCTCTCACCTGTCTCTGCTACAAAGAGAATTCTACATACAAAACATAGCAAAGCAGATTTTAGTAGCTAAAACATTATTAATAAATAATCATTACTGTTTAATCTACTTGATGTTGGAAGTGTTGTCAAATATTACCTAAATTGGTTACCTCTACTCTACTCGGAGGGGTAAGGGGGAAACTGCTTCCCAGTCGCTTCCTGGCGAGGATGCGACTATTTCTCCGAGTCGCGTCCTCGCCCCCCCACCTCGTGATCTACCTCAGGATCAGAGTGGCCTTTCCTACCGGAGACCGAGGACTGGACCAAAGATTCGGCAGCGGCGGTGTGGCACTGGATTCACTGCGAAGCGGGCGATACCTACCTGGATCGCCGTTTGAAGCTCGGGAGCGTTGGGCCACTGCTCCAACATCGTGAGGCTGTGGTTCGCGGAGCTCCCAGCGCGGGGGGCGCTGACCGACATCGCGGAATCCCTGGGGCCCTTTGCCGAGGGCCGCCAGCGTTGAATCTCTGCCTGGGGACGCCGGGAGCTGCGGAATCCGGTGGGAAGCCGCCGATTTGGAGGTCCAAGCCGCTGAGGTTGGCCTCCCCTTCCGACGTCGGAGCTCCAACATCCCGGCGAGAGGGCCTGAGCAGCGGGCTGCCCGTAGCGGCGACTGCGGAGGGCTCTGGAGGCCCCGACCACGGGTGAACATCAGAGGAAGATGACTGACTTTGGTGCCTTCCCTCACAGCGGGAAACTGTTGATTCTGTTGTGTGGGGATGTTTTATGTTGAACTCTCTTGTGTGTTGTGTTCTTTATTTTATTGTATGGCTGTATGGTGATCACATTTCACTGTGCCAACTGACACATGTGACAAATAAATGTAGCTTGTATCTATTAGTGTTGATTTACTTCACTGGAAAAGTATTGTTCCCACCGTTTTCTCGTATCTAGCGATGTTTTTCCAACATGTGACGGTGGACAGCACTCAGCATGAAGTTTGGAATATTGATTAAAGATCAATCAGGATTAAAAATCCAATTTTAACTGGCATGGTCTATGTCTATCCTTGCATGTTCTGTTTATGCAGCTGGATATTTTGGTGGTTTAGTTACATTTGTTTTTCCCTTTATCCCTTAAGCCTGCCCTTGATTCAATATCAGTTCAGTCTAATGAAAATGTGTTGTGGGTGGTCCACAGCAAGTATACTGTATGGTGTATTGAAACTGGTATGATGAGTTGTTTGGCCTGTAGTTTCAACAACGCTATGGCCTTTAAACATAGCGCTATGGCCACAGTGCTATGGGTCACAGACTGTTTGGTAAAATTCTCGTATAACAATGAGTCTTTGGAAGTGTTGAGTGCCTCAGTGGAAGTTGAGCCTTTGGTTATTTTTCAGGCAGTGGTAGAATTCTGGATAAGCCTAGTGGTGAAAAGTTACCAGTGGGCGGTGGGATTGCAGTTACATTGGGATTGACCATGATTTTACAGAACGGTGGGTGGGCTCAAGGGGCCGAGAGGTAGAGAGGGAGAGGGAGGGAGGGAAGGAGGGAGGGAGGGAAAAAAGGAAGGGTGAGGGGGAGGGAAGGAAAGAAAGCGGAGAGAAGGAGAGGGAGGGACGAAGAGAGGGAGGGAGGGAAAGGGGGAGAGAGAGAGAGAGGGAGGGAGAGTGGGAGGGAGAGAGAGCAGAGACTGACACATGAGAGCAGGTTGAAAAAACGAAGACAAGGAAAGGTGTTGGAGACAACGAAAGCTGCCTTGCATAACACTGTACAAGGGAGTAACAGAAGCAGGCAAATACGGTGTAGATCTGTTTTGCCTTGTTCTTCCAGTTGTTGACGTGTGCCCATGAAAAAAAAACAACAAATAGCACGCAGGATGCATTTTTGAAAATTTCAGGAAATACCATCAAATTCCAGGAAATTTGGGATTCTATTTAAAGAAATTGTTTTTTTGAGGTGTGGAAGCACTGGTACAAGCACACCCAAGCCTTGTTGCACCTCCCCTTTTCCTAATCTGACACTATTCAGATAATAATTATTATCAGACACTATTCAGATAATAATTTGCCTTCCTGTTCTTGCCACCAAAGTGGATAACCTCACATTTATTCACATTATACTGAATCTACCATGCATCTGCCCACTCACCCAACCCTGCAGCCTCATAGCATCCTTATCGCAGCGCACACTGCAACCCAGCTTTGCGTCATCCGCAAACTTGGAGATGTCACATTTAATTCCCTCGTCTAAATCATTAATATCTATCTATCTATCTTATATATTCATAAAAGTCTGATCTTGAGCACTTCCTGTTCTGTATATTGATTTTAGAAAAATCACTGCCACTTACGTATGTGATTTTTTTCCATCTTACTCGGAGTCCCCCTCCGCTGTACAGCACAAGAGGAATTTTCCCATTGATGAAAAATAAAAGAGTTATTAGTGCTTTAAAAATGTTGAGATTCTCTCTCCTGAAGGCCACGCCCCTTCCGGAGGGACTACAAAACTCGGAAGTGTTGAGTGCCTCAGTCAGTCTCTGCAAGATGGGGGAGCAAGTGGGTCACGTCTCTCAATCTGAGCTGTGAATAACACTGAACACATGTCTACTAAACTGTGAGTGATTTTACTGACCTGTCAGAGCCCTTGATTTTAAGGACCTGCCATTGGTTTGAAAATATAGTTTGGAATTGCTAAAGCTGTGTTGCCTTTGGTTTGGAAATGCTAAAGCTGTGTTGCCTAATTAAAGTTGCCTTGGCTAATTAAAGTTACCTTGCCTAATTAAAGTTGCCTTGCCTTCCATATAATTAAAAGTCTAATCTTGACCACTTTGTGTTTGCGCTTTATATTGATTTTAGAAAAAACGCCACCACGTACGGCTGTGATTTCTGGCCATCTTACTCAGAATCCCCTTCCGCTCAACAGGTGCCGAGGATTTTTCCCATTGATGAAAAATAAAAGAGTTATTAGTGTTTAAAAAATGTTGAGGTTCTCTCTCCTGTCATTCACACCATGAAGGCCACGCCCTTTCTGGTGGGAGGGTGGAGGGACAATAAAACCCAGAAGTATGGGCGTGGCTCAGTCTCTGCAAGATGGAGGAGGGAGAGGTCACGACTCGCTGTCTTTAGTGGCCTTGCACCCTGCTTGAAATGGTATGAAACTGCACTTGAATTGTGTGGCCTTGCACCCGGCTTGAAATGGTAAGAAACTGCACTTGAATTTGGTGGCCTTGCACCCTGCTTGGAATTTCAAGGAAGAGCCGTGAGTCAACTGCCAGCCCACCAGCCTTGAGTGAGCTGCCAGCACAACAGGCTTGAGTGACTGAGCTGCCAGCCCAAGAATCCATTTGGCCCACAATCTCCATACTAGCCCCCTGGAAACCAGTCCCTTCAGCCCACAACACCCATACTAGCACCCCAGAAAGCCCCCCCCCCTCTTCCCCCCCCCCCCCACTAGTCACTAATATTGGAATTTGTGGAGAGGTGGAATATTGCGTTGGGGGACCAGCCCTCCCGTGTGATGCTGGGACCCAATGGGTCCCACTTCGTCTAGTATACTATTAAAAGTCTCGTCTTGTTTGTCTGTCTGTCTGTGAGATAAGATACTATGCCAAAACGGTGCACGAAAATCTCTTGGTCGTTAGCATCAAGTTTCTTCACATTTGCTGTTATGTTTCACGTTATTGATATTTAAAGTTTTAAAAGTCAACTTTGAAAATAATAACTGCCTGTGAGTGGGAGACTTTTCTAGCAGCTTCCAGTGATAATGTCACAATGGCATCTCACAGTCATCCAGTCACAATGGTATCTCATTTACACAAGTTGCCGTGAAGATTCCAGAAACCGAAAATGACATCACAGTGTGATCTCTGCTGCCAATACAGAAGTTATGAGAGTTGACGGAGTGGCGGATGGGAGGAGAAGAAATGTTATTTAAACATTGTCTTTAGTGGGGGTGGAGTGCGAAATGGGAGAGGTGAGGGTAGGGAATAGGAGAGGGAGGGAGAGGTGACAAAGAGACAATGGGATCAGCAGCTTCAAGGGGAGTAAGGAGAGAGTGAGATTCCCCCTCCTCCCCCCCCTCCCGACGTGGGAAGGATTGATTAGCTTAAAGGAGCGCCGACGCCAACCCAAGTCGAGTCCATTCATTGGCTCCGGGAAGCGCCGACTGACCCCACCCCCCACATGGGAAGGATTGTTTGTGTTGGGGAAACGGTATGCATTGGAATGGGTGACTGGTGGAAACGGGTAGCGTTGGGGAAACAGGTGGGAGGTGAAATATTGCGTTGGGAAAATGGGACCCAACGGGTCAGGTGAAGGGGCTATAGAGGATGAGAGGGAGTGACTGAGCGTAGGCGAAAGGAGAGGTGAAGGAGGGAGTGGTGAGGGGAGAGAAGAGGGAGGGTGAAGTGGAGGGGGAGGGAGTGTTGGGGGATGAGGGGAAATGAGGCGCGCCTGCGTAGTTGGGGGGCTATGGGTGAGTGGTGGAATATTGCTTTGGGCGAACGGGTTATGGTGGAGGAACGGATGATGGGGGTGATTGGCTCAGGGGGGGCGCTTGTCTCCGGGGAGAGTGCCGTTGCCACGTTCGGGGACCAGCCATCCTGTGGGACGCCATTCACCCCTCCCCAACCCCCCCCCCCCCCCCCCCCCCGCATTGGGGAACGGGGCCCTATGGGTCCCACTTGGTCCAGTATATTACAAAAAGTTTCGTCTTGTTTGGACGTCTGTCTGCGTGTGTGCAAACTCAAGGAACTACGCCAAAATGGTACATAATTGCATCACCTTACCATTGACCTGTGGTTGTTTGTATCAAGTTTTGTTCAGATTTATGTTATATTTCATGTTATCACATTTTTAAGTTTGCTAAACTAAATCCACTTTGATAATCACCTCCCCCCTTGACTCCATTCAAGGACCTAAGCAGTCTTTCCAGGTGCGGCAAAGGTTCACCTGCAACTCCTCCAACCTTATCTATTGCATCAGCTGCTCCAGGTGTCAGCTGCTCTACATGTAGGCTTGGTGATCGCTTCGCCCAACACCTCTGTTCGGTTTGCAATAACCAACCTGATCTCCCAGTGACTCAGCACTTCAACTCCCCCTCCCATTCCGAATCCGACCTTTCTGTCCTGGACCTCCTCCATGGCCAGTGTGAGGCCCACGGTAAATTGCAGGAGCAGCACCTCATATTTTGCTTGGGTAGTTTATACCTCAGCGGTATGAACATTGACTTCTCCATTTTTAGGTAGTTCCTGCTTTCTCCTTTTTTCCCCTCCCCTTCCCAGCTCTCCCACAGCCCACTGTTTCTGCCTCTTCCTTTCTTCTTCCCACCCCCCCACCCCCACATCAGTCTGAAGAAGGGTCTCGACCCGAATCGTCGCCTATTTCCTTCGCTCCCAAGATGCTGCCTCACCCGCTGAGTTTCTCCAGCATTTATGACTACCTTTGATAATCACTTGAACACTTCAGGGCTGGCAGTTGCAGCTATGAAGTCACAATGGGATCTCACAGTCCTTCACCTGACATTTTCAACAATGTTGCCATCATAGAACACTTAGTCGTGATCCTGGCAGCAAGTGATGGAACAGGAGGAGGAGGGGCCAGGGGTGTTGGAATTGGAAGTGCTGGAGGAGGCAGGGGAAGTGCAATTGGATTTTTTTTTTAAAGTCCAGTGCTGGGTTGGCAGGGGAATGGTGGAATCTTACGTTGGGGAACGGGTTGCGTTGGGCTACCAGACCTCCCATCAGGGCTATGGGTGAATGGTGGAATATTGTGTTGAGGGAACGGTTGAGTGGTGGAAACGTGTTACATTGTGGAACGGGTGAGTGGTGGATTATCGCGTTTGGGGAACGGGGGCCCCACAGGTCCCAATTGGTCTAGAGTATTATTAAAAGTCTGATCTTGTTTAGATGTCTGTCTGCGCGCGTGCAAGCTCAAGGAACTACGCCAAAACTGTACAGAATAGCGCTATTTTTGCACCACCTTACTCACCATTGTCCCATGGTCTTTTTTGTCAAGTTTTGTTCAGATTGATGATATATTTCACAAGTTATTGACAATTAAACATTTTAAAAACCCCACTTTGAGATAAATAACTGTGACTGTGCTGTGAGAGTTTTCTGGCAGTTTCCAACTATGATGTCACAATGGCATCTCACAATTCTCCAATCACAATGGGATCTCATTTACATACGCTGCCGTGAACATTCCGCCACCCGACAATGACATCACAATGGGATCTCAGCTGCCAAGGAACAGTGTTGGGATAAGCTCCAGCCAGTGCAATGAGTTAGGGAGGGGAGGAGAAGACATTTTATTTAAATATTGTTTAGTGGGGGAGTGTGAGAGGTGAGGGAGGAAGTGACTGAGGGTAGGGTCATCAGCAGCTTCCACCTCAAGGGGGGGGGGATAAGGAAGGAGTGAGATTTAAAAAAAAATCTGATTCTTACGGAGGGCTTCCCTTTATAAATAATTTTCCTTGTGGGGGGTGGGATGGAGGAGACGTCCACATGGCGATTTTCATTGTGGGAGGGGAGGTTTCATTTCCAGAACTTTTCTTTTGGGGGGGTGAGATGGGAATCCAGTTTGAGAAAGATTCAGCATTGTGGCAGTGAGAGCTATGCATCACAATGGGACCTGCCCATGAACAGTCTTCGAGCCCACATGCTGGCAGTTGAAGCTATGATGTCACAATGGGATCTCACAGTCCTCCACCCGACAAGAATTGGCTCCGGGGGGGGAGGGGCTGTCTCCAGGTTTCATAGTGAGAGGGTGGAATAGGGGGAAATTATTGATATTTTTAACTTAAAAAAATAAAATGGTGCCCCCACTTGCCCCGAAATGACACCCCACGGATCCTCAGCGCGGCCTTTCCAAACCGCAGTGTCTCCCTGGGGGGTGGAGGTTTTCACGTGGGAAGGATTGATTGCCGTTTTTGAAAAAAAGATTCCGGAACATTCCTCCGACGCCGATCCCCCCCACCCCCCATGATGGAAGGATTTCCTTGTGTGGGGGTGCGAGGGGGGGTCAGTGCTGATGCCCGCCCCCCACCCCCACGGAGGGGTTTTTTATTGTGTGCGGGGGGGGGGGGAATAGGGGAGAGGTTTCATTTCCAGAACTTTCCTCATGGGGGGTTTCATTATGGGGGGTGGTTAATGTGTGTGGGGGGGTGGGGAGGTTCAGTGTGTGTGTGGGTGGTTAGTGTGTGTGGGGGGTGGAATAGGGGAGAGGTTTCATTTCCAGAACTTTTCTTGTGGTGGGGTGGGATGGGGGTTGGGGTTTTCACGTGGGAAGGATTGATTGGCGTTTTACAAAATAAGATTCCAGAAAGTTCCCACGTGAAAACCTCAACCCACCCCACCACAAGAAAAGTTCTGGAAATGAAATCTCTCAAACTGGCTCTCCCTTATCCATTCTACTTGTGACATCCTCAAAAAATTCCAGAACATTAGTCAACCAGGATTTCCCCTTCATAAATCCATGCTAACTTTGACCGATCTTGTCACTGCTTTCCAAATGCACTGCTATAACATCTTTAACGATCGACTCAAGCATCTTCCCCACTAGCGATCTAAGGCTAACTGGTCTATAATTCCCCGTTTTCTCTCTCCCTCCTTTCTTAAAAAGTGGGGTTACATCGGCTACCCTCCAGTCCACAGGAACTGATCCAGTCGAGAGAACATTGGAATGCATTCACGATTTCTAGGGCCAACTCCTTGAGTACTCTGGGATGCAGACCATCAGTACCTGGGGATTGGCCCTTTAGTCCCAACAATTTACTAAACACAATTTCCTGACTAATGTGGATTCCATTCAGTTCCTCCCACCTATTAGATACTCAGTCCCCTAATATTACTAGGAGATTGTTTGTGTCTTCCTTAGTGCACACAGAACCAAAGTAGTTATTTAACTGTGCTGCCATTTCTTTGTTTCCCATTGTAAATTCCCCTGTCTCTGATTGTAAGGGACCTACATTTGTCTTCACTAATCTTTTCCTTTTTACGTCTAAAGAAGCTTTTAGAGAGTTTTTATATTCCCCGCAAGCTTTCTTTCATGCCACCACCCCCCCCCCCCCCCTCCTTAGTCCTGCTCTGTTGAGTTCTAAATTTCTCCCAGTCCTCCGGTTTGCTGCTTCCTCTGGCCAATATAGTTAACTAGTGTGCCCCTTATGGTTTAGACTAATGTAAATGAATCTTTGAGAGATTGATCATTTGATATAGATTAACCCAATGACATGCAAAAACTGTTGTTTCTTCATTTGGGACTCCTTACAAGCAGAGGAATTATCTGTTCCTCTGCACACACTGAAGACTAAGGAAATGGAGATGACAATATTAGCAAAAAACTGTTAAATTCAATCGTATCGGTCACGTTGAAGTTTATTTCTGCTTAAGCCACCAGAGGAAAGCATAGCCTTTGCCTTCAGGGTTTCTTTCTTTGTTAAATAAGAATGCTATAATCCATTCCAAAAGCATGATTACATAATGGAAATCTTGCCACATTGCCAATCTTAAATGGCTTAAAGGAATTTTTTGCTATAAATATTTTTTTCTTCATCACAAAAAATGGGTCTTGATGGATTTAAATCCATTAACCAGCAAAATACTATTTCATATTGTATTGGCAAGAAATCTCATTTTACTTTGCACATTGTTCTATCGTGACATTGATCATGAAGACATAAATGCCACGTGGCCGTCTCATTAGTTATAAAGTCTGAAGCTGCTACTTTAACCTCAACATGAAATGCTTTTTTTATTCTCTCATTGCAATGCTTTCAGTTAACAACTTGTAATAAACAGAAATAATGAAAAGTGCATTATGTGGCATAGTAGCTCAGTGCCTTAATGGAAAAGCTGACATAGATTTGTTTTCAATAGCTGACAAATCTTTGAGAGCCTTATTCTATTACTAGATTTCAGCAATTCAAATTTTTCTGCTTTTCCACCACTGTTGAAGCTGTGTTAGACTATATTCCGGGCTTTTTTTTAAAGCGGGTAGTAGTTGTCTCAGTGCTGATATTGATTGTGGTTTTTGTGGCAGGAATATTGGCTTGGGGGTGCAAGTGGACAATCTATTATTCAAAGGAAAGCTACAATGCCCACAATGTGTCTGATGTCAAGAATGTCATGTTTGAGTCAGATGGGCCATCAGTTACAGTGAACTGAATTTTGTTGTTTTTTATTGTCCTTAAATGTTTCTCAAGAGTGGGGAGGAAACAGGTGGGGAGGGAAGAAGGCAAGGAAGGATTTGATTTATTAACTCAGCTTTGATACCTAAGCTGTAGATAGTTTGTATCAGAATTGTCTTTGAATCTGCTCCCA
This sequence comes from Amblyraja radiata, assembly GCF_010909765.2. Lineage (NCBI taxonomy): Eukaryota > Metazoa > Chordata > Chondrichthyes > Rajiformes > Rajidae > Amblyraja > Amblyraja radiata. The sequence continues at coordinate 3,137,588 of NC_045986.1, read as the reverse complement.
CTCCACTGTCCAACTACACTCAGTTGAAGTGTTCAAAAGGGAACTGCAGATGCTGGAATGTCTGAAGAAGGAGTCTGAAGAAGGGTTTCGGCCCGAAACGTCGCCTATTTCCTTCGCTCCGTAGATGTTGCTGCACCCGCTGAGTTTCCCCAGCAATTTTGTGTACCTTCTACACTCAGTTGAAGTTTGGTAGCTCTGGGTTAAGCTATTACAAAAAGAACTAGATGGTAACTTTTATCTTAACAAAAAACAAGTAAAACATGAGCCTTGAATACTCTTCAATCATAATTGCCATAATAACGATTTATTTTCCTTGGGTATGTAAGATGTTTATATGGAGAATGGGTCCATATCTGGTGCTGAGGTTTCCTGTAAGGATGGTAGTCTTATATGTATTAAATGCTGTGACTGCAGGAAATTTGGCATTTTTAAGCTAACTTGAAGTAACTTCAATATTTTTAGCAGTCCACATATTTCAAGTTCAAATTCAGTGTAACTTATTGGCTAAGAAAGATCCCGACCCAAAACAAAATCTGTCCATGTTGTTTAAAGATGTGCCAGATTTGCCGATTTATTCCATAATGTTGTCTTTTTTTGTAAACCAGGATCTGCAGTTCCTAGTGTGTCTAATTGATTTGTGTAGTGGTTCAGAGCATAATACACGAGTAGGTGCTTTGCTTTGGCATCAAGGATTCATGAGAAGACTAATTCACAATTAGTACAAATAGTTACCACCAAAAGTATACTGATCAACCCTAGAGCTAGAATAAGAAAAATAACTCGGGGGACTGATTGCCTTGAGAATAGTGACTGTACACATTGAGTGTTATCTGGTAATGTTGACAAATGAGATAATCAAGTAACTAATGTAGTAACTGATGTAATGGAGGAGCTTCTGATAAACCTGACTATGACAGAAATCTCTTTCTATACATTTTGATCACTCTAAGGCACTGTATATATCTTTTGAACGATACCTTAGACCAAGGTCTGGTGCTCATAGAAACATAGAAAAATAGGTGCAGGAATATGGCATTTGGCCCATCGAGCCAATCAATATGATCATGGCTGATCATCTAAAATCAATACCCCGTTCCTGCTTTTCCCCTATATTCCTTGATTCCTTTTACCCTAAGAGCTAAACCTAACTTCCTCTTGACAACATCCAATGAATTGGCCTCCACTGTCTTCTGTGGCAGAGAATTCCGCAGATTCACAACTCCTGAGTGAAAATAAAATGCTCACAATAGAAAAAAAGTGTTTTGAATGAGTCATTTTAAAGAAAAATCCAAAGTCACCAGATGTCCTTGCTGGCTTCCTTTAATTTTGCCTTTCAGCTGAGGGAAACAGGTTTGATTCCTACTCCAAGTGCTGCCTTTGGGAAGTTTACATGCTTTCTCCATGACGACATGGAGTTCCACCGTTTACCTCCCCACGTCCCAAAGATATGTTGATACGTTAGTTGTCCAGTATAAAATATCCCTTACTGTATATGTAATTGGCAAGATCGAACGATTGATGGGCGCCTGAGAAAAAAATAAGGAAAACCAGGAGATAAGGGAATGAGACTGGGATTACGATATGATACGACATAACTTTATTCATCCCAGGAGGGAAATTGATCTGCCAACAGTCATAAAACACAAGAAGCATGAAATTAACGTGATGAGTGTAAAAGATTGGGGATGTGCAAAGATTTAGGATGGCATGGGGGGGGTGGGAGGAGTCAGTATACCCGATGACAGGAGGGGGAGGAGTTGTACAGTTTGATAGCCACAGGGAAGAAGGATCTGTGGCGTTCTGTACTGCATATTGGTGGAACAAGTCTGTTGCTGAAGGTGCTCCTCAGATTGACTAGTGTGTCATGGAAGGGGTGAGCTATATGTCCAGGATGCTCCGCAGGTTGAGGAGCATCCTCCCCTCCAACACCACCTCCCATGAATCCAACTCCGCCCCCAGGACGGAGCCATCCTTCCTGATGTGTTTGTTAACCCTGTTGGTGTTTAAAAGTACAGCCGGCTCTGTCCCTTCTTGTACAGGACCTCAGCTCCTGGACCAGTCCAGGAACACTCCAAGGTATTTGTACTACTTGATAAGCTGCACATTCACGCCATTGATGGAGACAGGGAACAGGGGTGTTCCTCTCCTCCTAAGTCTTGTCAGTGTTGAGCTGCAGGTGATTCAGCCCACACCACTCAAAGTCGTTGACCACACCTCTGTATTCAGCTTCTCTTCCCTCACTGATGCAGCCCACAATTGCAGAGTCATCCAAAAACCTCTGCAGGTGGCAGGAGTTAAAGATTTATCTGAAGTCCGAGGTGTAGATGGTGAATAGTACAGGAGAAAGGACCATCCCCTGTGGGGCCCCTGTGTTGCTCACTACCATGTCCGATGCGCAGTTCTTTAGCCTGACATATTGTGGTCGTCCAGCCAGGTAATTGGTGATCCAGGACACCAATGAAGCATCCACCTGCATCTTCGTCAGTTTGCTCCCTAGCAGTGCAGGCGGGATGGTGTTAAAAGCACTGGAGAAGTAAGAAAACATGACTGTTGGGAGCCAACAAGGATCATTTTGGCATAACGGTCTCCTCCTGAGTCATTGATGAAAGCATTGTCAACATTACTCAAAACAGATGATCTCATTGTTAAAACCTTTCTATCTGCAGGGGCCTTTCTTTGCGCAAAATGGCTGCCTTTCTTGCATGTAGTAATAATTATTACTTCCTGTTTTACGGGGAAGCCAATTAATCCCACACTGCTGCTTGTCCACCATATCCCTGCCATTCTATTATCTCAACTATTTAATTCCATTCTGGAAGCTGTTACTGACCTTGTTTCTTTCACCTTGAAGAATTTGTTTTTCCCTGTGGTCATCCCTGCAGACCATCTATGCTTTCTGGATTGCAAACCTTACTTAATTTGCTCTAAGCTCTTCATGATTTAAAGTATCCCAATCTAATCTCTTTAGCTTGCTTTAATTTTAAAGATGAGATGGGCCAAAATAGAACAAGTTTGGCCTTTAAATTTCTTTATGAAACCACCCTATAAGTGGAAGCCTGTAGCCTCTTGAACAAGAGGCTGAAACTTTTAAAAGGCGAGTGAAATTTAACTTGGTTAATAATATAGAGAACAAAAATGTAGTCTTTAAAGTGTATCTAGTGCCTTAAAATACTGACGTGAAATGATTTATCAAGGAATTGACACAGGAGAGCTGACATTTGCCACCTCTGGAATATGCTAATGTTATTGGTATCATGGTTTTAGTCCTCCCCCATGGACTAACAATCATGAAATCTGTAGTGAACCCATGACCTGTTGTTTTCAATGGGAAGTTAAGCTGGCGTGGAAGATAGACCTGAGAATTGAGACACTAATATTGGAACCCTGTTGGCTTCCACTTTTTGGCAACTGCTGTAAGTTTATCTATCATCGATCTGCAATATCTTTGGCCCAGTTTTTCGCTGTCATTAGCACAACCTAATCTGCTGAGCATGTCCTACAGCCTTATGCTTCACAATGTTTTTAATTCCCTTGATTATATTTTCAATCTTGAACTGTATCCGTTTCATGATATCTATCATTTTTTTTCTTTTCCTAACTGCCCCCATTAATACATTGAGTGGATGACTTCCACAACATCTCCACAGTAAATGGCCTGTCCCACCAGCATGCGATTGCATGCGTCTAGCGCGACCAAACGTGGTGGCTTGAGGCGTATGGCCTCGCGGGGCCGGTCCCACTTCCAACCGCGGAGCCGTCTGGAGTTGTGCGGGGCTGGTCCCGACATCATACTCACCAATCAGCTGGGCAGGAGGCGGGCCGACTGAATATGGACGTCGCACGGCATCGGGCGGTTACGTCATCCCGCAACGGCACGCCAGGCGGTGACGCCATCGCGCAACTCCACGCACTAGGCGTACGTCGTCAAGACGATGCGTACGGTGTCAAGACGCTGCGTACGGCGCCAAGACGCTGCGTACGCCCGTCGAGGTGCTGCGTACGGCTTCAATGCTGCTGCGGTCCGACAGGCTGTTGTCGCGCGGAATTTTTGGACAGTGTCAGTTTTTCGGAGCCCCGCGCGATGTTGGGACCAGCCCCGCACAACTCCATACGCCTCCGGCGATTGAAGTGGGACCGGCCCCGCGAGGCCGTACGGCTTTAGCGACCACGTTAGGTCGCGCTAGCCGCATGCAGTCGCATGCTGGTGGGACAGGCCCTTAACCTTGGATCATTTAATTGGGGGTATTTCCTATGTCCTATCCACTCTGCTCTCCCACTTGAAACTAACTTGTTTTCTCACTTTACCAATTCTGACAGAAGGACTTTAACCTGAGAGATTAAATCTGTTTCATTTTCCATAGCAGTTTTTCTAATTTTATTTGAGATTTCCAGTGTCTACAGTTTATCTGATTTCCTTATTGTCAACTCAACTTTTTCACTGGGAATTTGCAATCACATTATTGTAATCCCCCAGTTATAACACGTGCATTAGAACCATGAGTTATAAATGTAAACCATTGTTTATTAATGGAAGTCTCTACTACTCTATTTTGTGGATTTGATCTCCATCTCTTTCAGTATCATGCAGAAATGTATTCATCATTGACATGGGACAGTAAGCTTCAGAATTCTTCCTACCCAGAAGCAACACATTACCTGTTGGTCAAGTTCTCTGTCCTCCTTGGTTTTCCCAATACCTGAATTACCTGCTTTGTACTCATACATACAGCTGCTCATCTGCTCGCTTGCTCTTTCTCTGCATTCATGTAATTTTTTTTCCTCCAATTATTTATCCAATCTATTCTGAAAGTTAATACAGACTCAGTTTTGAAGAAATTTATATTTCATAGTCTCCTGTGGTTATTTTCCTGTAATTTGTAAAAACGAATAAGTAATGATTGTAAAACATTTTAATATACCCATTAAATGTTATCCTGAAGAATTAAGACGAGATTAGTTTGCTATCGACATTAGATCATTCTTGTTCCAGGCAGTATTACATAGAATAGTTTATTTTGTGCTGTTTTAAATCTTCATTGAGGAACACTGGCTTTATTTCATTTGGTATCCTACGAAATGAGGATATGTCAGAGAAAATCTTGGATTATAAACTTGTGCATGCATTTATGCGCCTCTTCTACATTTACATTTCTCCTCTTGATAGTGCCACCATTTGCTTTCATTGTGTTTCATTTATATGAGGCAGGCATTTCAAAAGCCCAGTGTAATCCACATGAGCGCCATACAATTTTTGAATTGCTTCAATATTGAATTGTCAATTTTGAATTGTTTTCTAATTCTCTGCCAGACTTGCAGATTAATAAAACCTGTTCATGCAGTGACTACTTGTGCATGCATTCTGCTTATTTATAAACCTTTTAAATTACGTCCTAGTCAGTTGCTGCTTCGTAATATTTGCAAGTTACAGTTGCCATTTCCATTCCACTAAAGGCAGGGAGAAATACACAATTGCCACCATAATCAATCACTCAAGCTTCCTCCGATGGATTTTGAGAGTGCATGTGGACAAGGCAAAAGTAAATGGATTTGTAACCGTTGTGTTGTGGCTTTGCCTTACCACCCAATGTTTGATATTTTGGAACATGTTATGTGATCAATTGGAGATGGTGCTCCAATTGATCACCTGATTCACAGGTGGTAGAGCATCGAACAACTTTCAGTGAAGACTAACTTCAGAATAAGCAAGGCCGCACAGGAGTAACGGACAGATGAGCAGATCTGGACCAAGCGGTAGCAAACCCAACTTGTATTTTTAACTCTAGATTGTTGAGAGCAGGTAGAATTCTCAACTCTATAACTGTCTTGGTCCCCTTGCCATTGGACTTGAGTCCTTTTCTATTAAGGGTTATGTGAAAGTAGTTACACAGCAGCATATCAGTGTAAAGCCACCCACCAAATTTTTAAAGGAACAACATCTCTCAATATTTTTTCTTCAGACCTTCATAGAAGAGCTTCTGGTGGGAGCAGAATTTAGATTCTAGATGCTGCTAATCACAAACTGCGACAAGGGCAATTGAAGAAGGCTGTCCAGCATTTAGATGAGTTACCATGTTTCTCAGCAGCTGTATTTGCAATGTAGCAGGCCTCTTCCCAATATGTGCTGAAAACTCTGCAAAGGAGGGTGTTAATAAAAGATGCCCAAAATATAGTCTCATCTTTTTCTGACTGGTAAATTTGGCAGAGATCACCTTTGCCATGATCAAAATTAGTAAATTGCAAACTCATCAGTGGGACCTTGAAGATTAAGATCTTCATGGGCATCTCTTGTAGTGAATGCCTGGAGTGCAGTGACAGACGCAAAGTGCTGAATTAACTCAGTGGGTCAGACGGCATTTCTGGAAAAAAGGGTGAGTGAGGTTTCGGATTGAGACTCTTCTTCAGACCAGAAATCTTCATCCCTTTTCTCCAGTGATGCTGCCTGACCCACTGAGTTACTGCAGCACGTTGTGTCTGTCTTCGGCATAAACCAGCATCTGCAGTTCCTTTATGCACCCAGAGTGCAGTACTGCAAAAAGCTTTAGTTTCCAATCAGATCAGATACTACTGTACATAAAACCAATCAAGTCAAACCCAAGTACAAAAGAGAGAGCAAAGGGGAATATACAGAATGCAGAATATAGTTTTCAACAGCTCCATAGACAAAGTCCAATGTCCACGATGGGGTGGAGGTGAATTGGACAGTATACTATTTGTAATAGAAAAAAATTGCATATGGTTAAAGTGCACGGTGTCAGATTTTATTAAAGGCCATTTTTATACATTTTGGTTGCACCATGTAGAAAATTACAGCAGTGTTTATACATAGTCCCCACATTTCAGGGCACCATAATATTTGGGACACAGCAATGTCATGTAAATGAAAGTAGTCATGTTTAGTATTTTGTTGCATATCCTTAGTGATTTTTTTTCTAATACAAATTTCAAATTGTGGAGTACAGAAGCAAATAAATAAATGATGGGTCTTTGTCCCAAACATTGTGGAGGGAACTGTAGGTTTAAAGTGCGAAGAAGGAAGTTTAAACGCAATCTGAGAAATAAATTATTTTACACAGAATAGTTGGTATTTGCAATGAGCTGCCAGAGGTGGTGGAGACAGGAACAGCAACAATATTTTGAGAAGTATCTTACCAGGTGCTTGAATAAGCAGGGCATATAGGGATCTGGAATTAATGCAGCTAAGTGGGATTAACAGTGGTAAGCATGGTGGACAACATAGACACAGTGGACTGAAGAGGCCATTTCCATACTGACTCCAGAAGATATATATTTTTTTAAAACCAATAGCCTTCTCCAAACAAATACAAACATTGAAACAATGATCATCCTACATTAATTTCTCTGACCAGCCATTGTCCAGACTTGTGAAGCGTGCCCTTTTTTTTGCTTATCATAGTCATAGTGTAAACTTGGAGAAAAGACTAAACCCTGAGGGTGTTCTCAAGGCATGCCTGAATGCAGCCTCGTAAGAGATTATCACCCAGGATCTTTCTAAATGCACTGGGAATGCTGATAGGCAAGGCAAGGCAACTTTATTTATATAGCACATTTCATACACGAGGCAGACTCAAAGTGCTTCACATAAAAACATGTCATACAATAAAATAAAATAATAAAATGAAATAAAATAGAAGAATTAAAATAAAATAAAAGCAAAGTTAAAAATGCATTATAAAAAGTGCAAAAGTTAAAAGTGCAATGTAGTTAAGATTTAGCTGAAAGCTAAAGTAAACATAAAAGTTTTCAGTCTTGTTTTAAAAGTGGTCAAAGTTGAGGCAAGTCTTAAATCTTCAGGAAGTTTATTCCAGCTATTTGTTGCATAGTAACTAAATCCTGCTTTCCCATGTTTTGTATTTACTCTGGGAATCACTAACAGATTGGTCTCAGAAGATCTTTGCGGTCTAGAAAGCTTATATAGTGGAAGCATGTCAGTGATATACGTTGGCCCTAAACCATGTAGTGATTTATAGGTGAGCAGCAGGGTTTTGAAATAAATTCTCTGACATACAGGGAGCCAATGTAAGGATTTAAGAATTGGTGTAATGTGTTCAAATTTTTTGGTCTTTGTTAGAACTCTAGCAACAGCGTTCTGAACAAGCTGTAGCTGCCCGACAGTTTTTTTCGGAAGACCTGCAAGGAGACCGTTACAATAATCTAGCCTACTAGTAATAAAGGCATGTACAAGTTTTTCTATGTCTTGAGCTGACATGAGTCCTCTTAATCTTGCTACGTTTTTGAGGTGATAGTAGGCCGATTTTGTTACTGATTTGATGTGACTGTCGAAATGTAAATCTGAATCCATAATAACCCCGAGATTTCTGGCTTTGTTTGAAGTTTTCAGGGACAGAGAGTGAAGGTGTTGGGTTACTTTAAGCCTTTCTTTTTTAGCACCAAAAACAATTATCTCCGTTTTGTCCTTATTTAGTTGGAGGAAATTTGGCACATCCAGTCTTTGACTTGCTCAATGCACTGGCACAGCAAAGCTATGGGGCTATGATAGAATTGCATTGTGGGTCTCCGCTCTTGCTCCCCATCCCCCCTGCTGATAACAAGGCCAGAGTCCCCCCTGTCCTCACCTTCCACCCCATCAGCCGTCGCATACAACATATAATCCTCCAACATTTTTGCCACCTCCAACGGGATCCTACCTCTGGTCTCATATTCCCATCTCCTCCCCGCCGAGACCGTTCCCTCCGTAACTCCCTGGTCAATTCGTCCCTTCCTACCCAAACCACCCCCTTCACCTGCACCTCCTCCAACCTCATCTACTGCATCCACTGTTCCAGGTGCCAACTTCTTTACATCGGCAGGACCAAACGCAGGCTCGGCGATCGCTTCGCCCAACACCTCCGCTCAGTTCGTATATTAACCAACCTGATCTCCCGGTTGCTCAGCACTTCAACTCCCCCTCCCATTCCCAATCTGACCTTACTGTTCTGGGCCTCCTCCATTGCCAGAGTGAGGCCCAGTGCAAATTGGAGGAACAGCACCTCATATTTCACTTAGGTAGACAAAAATGCTGGAGAATCTCAGCGGGTGAGGCAGCATCTATGGAGCGAAGGAACTATGGAACATCTATGGAACATCTATAGGCGACGTTTCGGGTTGAGACCTTTCTTCAGACTGATGTGGGGGGGGGGAGGGAAAAAGAAAGGAAGAGGCGGAGACAGTAGTCTGTGGGAGAGCTGGGAATGGGAGGGGAAGGAGGGATAAAGCAAGGACTACCTGAAATTAGAGAAGTAATGTTCGTATCGCTGGGGTATAAACTACCCAAGCGAAATATGAGGTGCTGTATGAACATTGACTTCTCTAATTTTAGATAGCCCTTGCTTTATCCCTCCTTCCCCCTCCCCCTTTCCAGCTCTCCCACAAAGCCTACTGTCGCCGCCTCTTCCTTTGTTTTTCCCAGCCCCCCCCTCTCATAGTAATCTGAAGAAGGGTCTTGACCTGAAACGTCGCTTTTCTCTTCTCTTCATAGATGCTGCCTCACCCGCTGAGTTTCTCCAGCTTTTTGTCTACCTTTGACTTTTCCAGCATCTACAGTTCTTTCCTAAACAGATAAATAACAGTGTCTGACGAAGGGTCTCGAACCAAAACGTCACCTATCCATATTCTCTAGAGATGCTGCCCAACCCACTGAGTTACACCAGCACTTTGTGTTCATCAGATAAATGACTGGGGAAAGAGGACCAGAATGTGTCTGTTGTATTTAAATTTAGATTTATTGACATTCTAATCTTGCACATTAAGCTCTTGTTATTCCATCTTTGTTTTTAATTTTGAGGTGCCAATTGTTTGCACATTGTTGAAGGACAGCTGCCCAGAGAAAACACAAATGTAATAATTGAAGAATTATAATGTTTAGAGAAAGTTAATTTTTATGATCTTGAATTTTTAAACATGATGATATCCTTTGGCAGGATGATGCAAATCTGTTGAATAGATTGGACCCTGAGCAGTAATTACTGCTGCTCTGCTATTGTTGATGTGGTAATGGACTATGGTTAACTGTAACATAAATATTGTAGTAGAGCAGCAGCTGGTTGCTTTGATTTGGAATATTTACAAATGACCCCTGTATGATTGCTGCTTTTAGCGAAGCCATCTTTCTGCATATTCGATTTGTTGATGAATGGATATATTTCCCTGGGAAATAAGTCAGGTAAACATCTTGAAGACGGTTACAATAGTGCTGTTCTCTAAAAGGTCTGTGCTTCATTTATCATTATCAACATTTAGAAGATGAGATACAAGTAACTGCCGATGCTGTTTTACGAAAAAAGCCACAAAGTGCTGGGGTAATTCAGCGCGTCAAGCAGTATCTCTGGAGAACATGGATAGGTGACGTTTTGTGTTGGGACCTCTCTTCAGACTGACATTCATTTAATTGAATTACTAGCTTTATTAGTTATGGAATGGCTTGCTACTCCATTACATAGGATTTTTGGGTGTGGAATGGGGCCCATAGATTTTATTTTAAGTCATTCTTTCCAATTTTTTTAAATCGCTGAGACTCGAACAGAATTCCAATCAGGCAAGAATCACAATTTCACATCTATTCAACTTAAATTCTGCTTGTATTTAATCACAGAATGGTGTTATATGGTGACAGACTGCAACAAAATGATGAGTGAAAACTGTTAAAAGCATTCATGTTGATTTCTGTCAGCCGTAGACACAAAATGCTGCAGTAACACAGCTTGACGGGCAGCATCTCTGGAGAGAAGGAATGAGCGATGTTTCGGGTCGAGACCCTTCTTCAGACGCCTATAGTACAAACATTTCTGTCAGCCGTCTATAGCACAAACATTGATCATCCTACCTACCTCCTCTGACCAGCCATTGTCCACTGATAGGATCAGGAAGAGGTCTACATTCTGATCATCCCACAATGGCATGGTAAAGGGAAGGTGTACGAGAGCAGGTATAGGAAAGGCTGGAGGAATAAATAAATACTTTGTTCTGTTTGGGGAAAGGTTTGCCACAAAAAAGACAAGCTAATTGTGGATTTGGAAAATGGAATTGCATTTTATATATTCAAAAACCTGTAACTTTATTAAGGCAAATACAACACATAATCCTCCGCCATTTCCGCCACCTCCAACGTGACCCCACCACTCGCCACATCTTCCCATCTCCCCCCATGTCTGCCTTCCGCAAAGACCGCTCCCTCCGCAACTCCCTCATCAATTCTTCCCTTCCCTCCGCCACCACCCCCTCCCCGGGCACTTTCCGTTGCAACCGCAAGAAATGCAACACCTGTCCCTTCACCTCCCCCCTCGACTCCATTCAAGGTCCCAAGCAGTCGTTCCAGGTGCGACAAAGGTTCACCTGTATCTCCTCCAACCTCATCTACTGCATCCGCTGCTCTAGATGTCAGCTGATTTACATCGGTGAGACCAAGCGTAGGTTGGGCGATCGTTTCGCCGAACACCTCCGCTCAGTCCGCAATAACCTACCTGACCTCCCGGTGGCTCAGCACTTCAACTCCCCCCCCCCATTCCCAATCCGACCTCTCTGTCCTGGGTCTCCTCCATTGCCAGAGTGAGCAACAGCGGAAATTGGAGGAACAGCACCTCATATTCCGTCTGGGGACCTTGCGTCCTTATGGCATTAACATTGAATTCTCCCAATTTGGCTAGCCCTTGCTGTCTCCTCCCCTTCCTTAACCCTCTAGCTGTCTCCTCCCACCCTCCCATCCGCCCGCCCTCGGGCTCCTCCTCCTCCTCCCCTTTTCCTTCTTTCGCCCCACCCCCCATCAGTCTGAAGAAGGGTTTCGGCCCGAAACGTCGCCTATTTCCTTCGCTCCATAGATGCTGCTGCACCCGCTGAGTTTCCCCAGCAATTTTGTGTACCAAGCAGTATGAGCAGTAAGATTATAAAAATCTTGCTTTTTTGGTACCCCTAATAAAAGTCATGTGAGGAATAGATCAGGTGAATGTACAGAATCTCTTGCCCAGAATAAGGGAATTGAGGTTTAAGGTGAAGGGGAAAAGATTTAATAGGAATCTGAGGTTTGACTTTTTCACACAAAGGGTGTGAAGTGGCGGCGCTGCCCTGGCAGCAGCGGCTCGCCTGCAGTCCGTTCGTTTTTACTTTTTTTGTGTTGTTTTTTTCGTTTTGTCTAGTTAAGTTTTTGGTTTTTAGGTTGTGTTTATGTGGGGGGTGGGGGGTGGGGGGGTTGAAACGGGGCTTGCTGTGTCTCCCTTCGGGGGAATGCAACTTTTTTGTCGTATACCCCTTCTCTGCCTCCGTCTGCGCTGAGGCCTAATGGCGGAGCTGGCGACCTCGAGACTCCAGAGGCAGAGCCAGTCAGGACTTGCCCTGGGCTCGCTCCCGTGAGGGCGGTCTGTCTCGGGGCTGGAACAGCGCTCCCGTGAGGGGCTGTGGCGCTCCCGTCGGGACGGCCCAGCCCGAGGGTGGAATGGCGCTCCCGTCGGAGCGGCCCAGCCCGAAGGTGGAATGGCGCTCCCGTCGGAGCGGCCCAGCCCGAGGGTGGAATGGCGCTCCCGTCGGGACGGCCCAGCCCGAGGGTGGAATGGCGCTCCCGTCGGAGCGGCCCAGCTCGAGGGTGGAATGGCGCTCCCGTCGGAGCGGCCCAGCCCGAGGGTGGAATGGCGCTCCCGTCAGAGCGACCCAGCTCGAGAGTGGAATGGCGCTCCCGTCGGAGTGGCCCAGCTCGAGGATGGAACGGCACTCACGTGAGGGCGATCCGGCTCGGGACTGGAACGGTGCTCCGGTGGCTGGGACGGCGTTCTGAGGCGGTGACCTGAGTCCGGGGTTCAGCCGCGGGCCAGCGGCTGCGTCCGCTGGACTGGAGGGCGGCAGCTTCGACCACCCCGGGCCGCGGTGTTTGAACCGGCCCGTTTGCGGGGTTTGGTGAGCCGCTGGACTGTCTGTGCCATCGCCCGGTGGGGTATCGCCTCAGCGCAGAGGGAGAAGAGGAGGGAAGAGACTGCAGCCCTAAGATTTTTGCCTCCACCACAGTGAGGAGGTGCTTGGAGGACTCACTGTGGTGGATGTTAATTTGTGTTTATTGTTGTTTATTATTGTACTATTGTATGTATGACTGCAGGCACGAAATTTCGTTCAGACCGTAAGGTCTGAATGACAATAAAGGTAATTCTGGTGGGTGTATTGTACGAGCTGCCAGAGGAGGTAGTTGATGCAGGGACTATCCCAACTTATAAAAAGCAGACAGATACATGGATAGGAAAGGTTTGGAGGGATATGGGCCAAACACAAGCAGATGGGACTAGTGTAGCTGGGACATGGGTGTGGGCATGTTGGGCTGAAGGGTCTGATCCACGCTGTATGACTGACTCCATCTCGATGAGAAATTGGAGAAGGATTTTTACTCCTTGTTGGCTCCTTACACAGCATTCCTTTTTCAAAAGCAGATAAATGGCAATTTATTGCATTGTTGTCCTGGGATACTTTGCATGAATGCTTTCACATGTAATTTTCCACCAACAGGAGGCTAAGGGTGATGTATAAAATCATGAGGAGATTTGATAGGATGTAACCACAGAGTATTTTATCCAGGGTAGGGGTATCAAGACTAGAGGACAGGTTTAAAGTGAGAGGGGAAAGATTTAATAAGAATCTGAGGGGAAACTTATTCACTCAGAGGGTGGTCGGTATATGGAACAAGCTGCCAGAGGCCAAGTTGAGCCAGATACAATAACAACATTTAAAAGTTACTTGGACAGATGCATGGATAGGAAAGGTTTAGAGGGCTATGGACCAAATGTGGGAAAATGGGACTATCTCAGATGGGTCATCTTGGTTGCCATGGGCGAGTGGGGCCGAAGGGCCTTGTTCCTTGCTGTATGACTCTGACTCTTATTTCACTATAATTTATTGCGTGGAAAGTGTTTTGAGATTTGAGATAGAAAATACTAAATAAATACTTTTTAAAAATGTGTTTGTTAAATTATTTCTCTTTGCACCATGAATGACTTCAGAGAACCTTACCAGTTTGAAAATTCAGTTTATAAGCAATTTTGTGGTCTCTTGAATGAAAGTAAATGCATTTTCTGGTTATTAAATGGCTAGCTGTCCCTCAAGTGTGACAGTAGAATACCTACCAGATATTGTTTTCATCCTCTAATTACAACCTCTAATTTAGTACTCTTTGGTGTTCTGCCTGCCAGTAAATTATCTTTCATGGGAAAGTAATGATGATCTGTTTCCCTCTTTCTTTTACAGATCGCATCACAGGAAGCCATTGCATTGGCCAAAGGGAATCAACAGGAGAAAGCACTGAAACACTATACACTAGCTGTCCTTGCAAGTAAAAATAAAGCCAAATATGTTCGTCTGCGTGCAGCATGTCTGACCAGACTGAAGCAATATGAAAGGGCCCTAAAGGACCTGCATGAGGTCGTCATAAGAAGCACCAACAGAAACTCCTCAGACTTGGTAGAAGATTATTGTTCCATAGGACATATTCAACTCCTTACCCTGAGGGATGAAGAAGCTTGTGCGAACTATATAAAAGCCTTGCAGTTAGACCAGTCTTTAGCATTAACCAACATCTCCAGTAGGCCAGGGCAGTTCAGCTTGTCTCAACACTTCCAGCGAAATGCTCTCCGAAACTTTGAACAGCAGCGTTATGAAGAAGCTTGGAATGCAGCAGAATATGGACTGATGATTGATGAAAATAACAGCGAATTGAAGAAACTGAAAACTAGGATTAAGCGAGAGGCATCAGGATGTATTGTTCATTAGTATTGTACATCATTCAATAATTAACAAAATATTTAGACAATGTGCCTTTATGGTGGCATGCTGAGGTCAAAATCGGAATTCTAGTAATTACAAATTTTGGGCATAGATTGCAGATTGAGCTGGAACTGACAGTATTAAGAATCATTGTGAGCATGATATGAGGAAACAGAAACATTTAAAAGACAGTGCCTTTATGTAAATTGCCAGATCAGAATTTTCTTTCAACAAACTTGAATTCAATTTTCCTTTGAACTGGTTTGGACGATATGTCAGAATATTGTTTGATGCTGCACTTCCGGTGAAATTATGAGAATGCAATGCCAAGGAAATCTTCTATGTTTCATTGCAATTCAATTTTAAGATGTTTTAATCCACATTTAAACAGGATATAGGGCCTGGTTTCAAGTTAACACAAGGCTAAAGAAAGCCTTTCAACAGGCTATCTGCTTTACATTCATATGGGCAGTCATTTGTGGTCTATTCACTTGTTAGAAATTTGGTACTGATCTTTATATAATATTACTTTTTAAATATGGTAATTTTAATTTCCTCTTGCCATTAAAATGCCTGACATTCACTTTTAAAGGGCTGTGTTGGTATAACTGAAGGAAAGGTTGAATGACACTGAAGTCTGAAAGAGTATGCATAGGAGGATAAACTGGTGAGTACCATTGGAGTCTAAAGTTGGCCCCTTCAATAAAATTGTTTCCTTCTTGTACATTTTACTAGAATGTTGCCTGGGTTTCAGCAACTAAGTTACAGAGAAAGGTTGAACAAGTTAGGTCTTTATTCTTTGGAGCACAGAAGGTTAAGGGGGGACATGATAGAGGTCTTTAAAATGATGAGAGGGATAGACAGAGTTGACGTGGATAAGCTTTTTCCATTGAGAGTAGGGAAGATTCAAACAAGAGGACATGATTTGAGAATTAAGGGACAGAAGTTTAGGGGTAACATGAGGGGGAACTTCTTTACTCAGAGAGTGGTAGCTGTGTGGAATGAGCTTCCAGTGGAAGTGGTGGAGGCAGGTTCGATTTTATCATTTATAAATAAATTGGATAGGTATATGGACAGGAAAGGAAAGGAGGGTTATGGTCTGAGTGCAGGTAGATGGGAATAGGGGAGAATAAGTGTTTGGCACGGACGAGAAGGGCCGAGATGGCCTGTTTCCGTGCTGTAATTGTTATATGGTTATATAGTTATATTTTGGTCCTTTGTATTGAACACATAGGCACTCTTTCACCTGGGGTCTTTTAGCACAGGGGAAGAGATTGTGAATATTGCTATTACATATATACTTTTTATTATGTACAATAAACTGCATGTTTAATTAATTTTATTAAATTAAATTTTGCTGGATTAGTAATTGAATTTGGAAATCCAACAAAAGTAATATATGATTTAATATACATAATTAACTTCTTGGAAACAAGTTACAAGGACAAATAGTTTAAATGTAAAATTGATGTGCTGTGTTAGATTTTTAAATAAAACGTTTTTTATTATTCTGTTTTCTTTTTTCCTGAATTTCGATATTTCCCTTCAGTAGGCTTAAGTATTTTTTTCCAGAGGTGTCAACAGCATCAATACATCAATACCACGTTGCTGATCTTCATGTGATTCCTGAGACCTGATGTTAGCAGGGCATTCAGTGGCAGGAGATGTTACAGAGGGGCTGGTCCCTGGCCTTGCTTAGATGTTCACTCTCACACATTTTTTTGCAGTAGTCGCTGGTCAGCAATCAGTTATTCAACTATTCCTGTAGAATTTTCACGATGACAGAGAAATTTCAAAACAATTTACCTTGAAAATGTTACCATTAATTGTTTCCTACCTTAAGAATAAAAATATCCATGATGGAATTCATAGTAAATTGTATTGTAAATGTTGAGCAGAAGAGTTGTGGTTTTAAGGACCTAACAGTTTCTCAAATATTAGCGAGACTGGTGGCAGGTTTTGTTAATGTGACTTTTGTTCTTTTTTCACTATTCATTGATTACTTTTTCCACTGAAAACTGCCGAACACTGGGAGAATGTGAAAATGCTATCTATTGTAGTTAGGAATATATCAAACTTGTATTTAAGATAATAGATTTATACAACCTTTGTGATGATGTTAGTGAGACTCTTAACCTAATACGTGCATGCATATTTTTAAATAGACATTGCATTATCCCACATCCAATCTATTGATTTCCTGGAAGGAACAAGGAACTGCAGATGCTGGTTTACAACAAAAAAAAGGACAACGTGCTGGAGTAACTCAATGGGTCATGTAGCATTGCCAGAGAACATGGATAAGTGACGTTTTGGGTAGGGACCCTTCTTCAGACTGATTGTAGGAGGCATGAAAGAAAGCTGGAAAAGGAGGGGCAGGACAAAGTCTGACAGGTAGTAGGTTGATACAGGTGATTGGGGTTTTGATAGGCAGATGATGATTGGACAAAGGCCAGAGATGAAAAGACAGAGGTGGAATCGTGGCTCGATCCGACGAGCAGGATCTCCGAGCAGCAACGGAGCTGGACCTGCCGAATGTGAGGGAATCCCCGATCGCAACGGAGCTAGAGCTGCCGACGGTAAGGGAACCTCTGTCAAGATAAGATAAGATAGAATTTATTTGCCACACAACCAGGGTCGGTGGAATTTGTTTGTCAGCAGCGATACAATAATAAAGAACACACAACCACAATAAAAATGTAACACAAACATCCACCACAGCATTCATCACTGTGGTGGAAGGCACAAAATTTGGCCAGTCCTCCTCCATTTCCCCCCCGTGGACAGGACCAGAGTCCAGAGTCAGTCCAGGATCGGCTCTTCCTCACCGGAGACCGCGGCTTTAAGTTGTTGTAGGCCGCAGGCCGGCGGTCGAGATTTAAAGTCCCCGCCGCAGCCAGAAGCACCGTAGACTGCAGGGCCGGCGGTTCAAGCTCGCCTCCAGGGGTGATGGTAAGTCCATGCCGGCCCCGCGGTAGAAGTTGGCCGCGGGCCGGCAGTGATGGCTTCTTCTTCCCCCGGGTCCCCCACGAGGGATCCCGGGCGGTAGACTCCGCACCAGCTGGAGCTCTGCAGACTGCGACTTCAGGCTGCTGGCTGCCCCGGGCCAGCGAAACGGAGCGCTCCCCTCCAGCGAGCCCCAGCGAGGGCTCACCCGCTCCACATCGAGAGTCCACGCTGCGCCCGCCGCTGAAGCCCCGGGCGCGTCTCCGGGAAAGGCCGCGCCGATCCTTGATGTTAGGCCACGGGGGAGGCGACCTGGAAAAGTCGCCTCTCCATGGAGGAGGCGACCGAAGCGGTTTCCCCCTCACCCCCCCACACCACCCCCCACACAAAACACACAAAGGAACATTAAGCACATACTTTAAAACATACTAAAAAAATTTAAAAAGTTGAAAAAACTGACGCGCTGACGCGCTGCTGACATGGCTGCACACAGAGGAGCGCAGGCGCAGCGCAGGCTCGCGGAAACAGCAGATAGAGTAAGTACAGTATCTGTAAATATGGCCTCCATTGTGTCCGGAAACATGGTCGTCGGGCAGGACTTCAGGTCAGATTGAAGCGCAAGGGACTCCGACCCCCTCTCGCTACCATCCTAGTAGTCAATGTACAATCATTGGAAAATAAGGTGGAGGACCTAAGATCCCTTACCAAAGGGAGCTGAGGAAATGCTCTGTGTTCTGTTTCACAGAGGCATGGCTCACCCCCAGACTCAGCAGTCCAGCCTGAAGGTTTCTCCATCCATCGCATGGACCATACACTGGCATCTGGGAAAGGGAGAGGAGGTGGTCAAGAGGTGGCAGTTCTGTCCAGCCCCTGCTCTCTGTAACATCTGGCGTTGAAGTGTCGCCCCTTCTACCTACCGAGGAAATTCACCTCCATCATCCTGTCTGAATCTCACCCCAGGCAGACGTCGTCTGGCACTGGAGGAGCTGCATGCCATGGTCAACAAGCATCCGACAACTTACCCCGAGGCGTTTACTGCCATAGCCAGGGACTTCAACAGAGCCAACCTGAAAAAATCTCTCCCAAACTTCCATCAATATGTCTCCTTCAGCACCAGAGGATCAAACACTCTTGACCACTGCTATACAACCATCAAAGATGCCTATCGCTCTATCCCTCACCCTCACTTTGGAAAATCCAACCGTTCTGCGGTGCTGCTTCTTCATGCATACAGGCAGCAACTGAAGAAAGCACCCCCAGAGGTAAGGATTGGACAGAACTGGTCGGTGGAGGCAGAGGAACAACTACAGGACTGCTTGGAGTCTGTAAACTGGGCAATGTTCAAGGACTCGGCAACGGACCCAAATGAATTCGCCACAGTCGTTACAGACTTCATAGGAAATGTGTGGAGGACTGCATTTTAACAAAAACCTTCCGAATGTTTCCTAACCAGAAGCCTTGGATGAACCATGATTTCCACATTCTGCTGAAGACCAGATCCCGGGCATTCAGGTCTGGTGACGCAGAGGTCTATAAGAAGTCCAGATACGACCTTGACAAGGCCATCAAAAAGGCCAAAAGGGCCTTCCGCTCAAAGCTGGAGGATGTTCTGCAACTGTGGCAGGGCTTGAATGCCATCACCTCCTACAAGGCGAAATCAGGAGGCAGCTCAAACGACAGCGAAGCATCACACCCTGACGAAGTCAATGTATTCTACGCACGCTTTGATAGGGAGAACACTGATGTGCCTTCCCGAGCCCCCATTCACCCTGATGATATTACAGTCACAGAGGCTGACGTCAAAAGATCCTTCGGGGGGGTGAACCCTCGGAAACGCCTGGACCTGCTGGTATACCCAGCCTGTGCAGACCAACTGGCTGGGGTTTTTGCGGACATTTTCAATCTCTCACTGCTGAGGTCTGAGGTTCCCTCCTGCTTTAAGAGGGCATCAATAATACCGGTGCCCAAGAAGAGTAAGGTGACGTGCCTCAATGACTATCGACCAGTGGCACTAACGTCCGTGATGATGAAGTGCTTTGAGAGGTTAGTTATGGGGCATATCAACTACTACCTCAATAAGAACCTCGACCCACTACTATTCGCCTACCGTCACAACAGGTCATCGGAGGATGCGATCTCACTGGCTCTCCGCTCCGCACTGGTCCACTTAGACAAAAAAAACACGTCAGGCTATTGTTTATTGACTACAGCTCGGTATTCAACACCATCATCCCCTCCACGCTGGTTATGAAGTTGGGGACCTGGGGTGGAGGGGATTGCACTTAGGAGTTCCCTGCAGCCTGTTTCTCTTGCGGTTCACAGACTCGCCAGCTGCCTCCCACTTTTGCAGGCTGGAAGAGTCCGTGTACCACGTGTACACGGAGTGTGTGAGGCTGCAGCCACTGTTTCAATACCTAAAGGGGCTGCTGGCTGCGTTTTTCACCACCATCCTCACCTGTGCGTAGGGGAGAGGGTAGGGCCGAGGATGTCCTGGTTGGGTTGCTCCTGGGCCTGGCCAAGCTGGCCATCCACGAGTCATGGTGCCAGGCAGAAGAGGGCTTTGCCCGAGCCGGCTACCTGCCTCTTTTCTGGGGTTACGTCCGTGCCCGGGTGGGGTTAGAAAGGGAATACGCCCTGTTCACGGGCACCCTGGGGGATTTCCGGGACCGCTGGGCACCGCAGGGGGTTGAATGCATCCTCATTGAGGATTGTAAACATAGTTGTATAGTAGTATTTAGTATATTTGTTTGTATTGTATTATGGTGGTGGGTTCTGGTTTGTTTTATTGTATTGTAAATATTTTTAATTTAATACATTAAAGCTGGTTACGAAGGGACCAGTAGATCGTCCCTTGTAGCCAGGATCCAAAGGGCAAGGAGGACCGCCACCCCACCTAGGATCCGCAAGGGGAGGAGTGGCTTTGCTGTCGGTGACTGAAGGACGTAACGGGATCTAGGGAGCGGGCAGGGCTGAAATGTCCTAGTTGGGTTGCTCCTAGGCCTGGCCAAGCTGGCTATCCGCAAGTCACGGTGCCAGGCTGAAGAGGGCTTTGCCCGAGCCAGATGCTTGCCCCTTTACCGGGGTTGTATAGTAGTTATTAGAATATTTGTAACATCATTGTTTGATGATTTTGTAACATGGTGGTGGGTATGTCACCATGGTTTTGTTTTTTTTGGTTTTTGTATCGTGGTGAAATTAAATAAATTATTTTTTGATACAAAAAAAAAGCTAGTTACGAAACTCATGGAACTGGGTCTCTGCAATTGGATCCTCAACTACCTAATCTACAGACCACAGTCTGTTCGAATTGGCAGAAACACTTCATCCTCAGTGATAATCAGTACAGGAGCACCTCAAGGCTGCCTGCTCAGCCCCCTACTCTACTCACTCTACTCATGATTGCGTAGATGGACATAGTGCAAACTACATCATCAAGTTCGCTGACGACACCACTGTTGTGGGACGAATTACATGGTGATGAGTCAGAGTCTAGATGTGAGATCGACCGACTGACCAAGCCCAACAACCTGGCACTCAATATCAGCAAAACCAAAGAACTGATTATGGAGTTTGGAAGAGGAAGGATGAGGACCCACAATCCTGTTTACATCAATGGGACGGTGGTGGAGAGACTCAAAAACCTCAAATTCCTGGGCGTGCATATTTCTGACGATCTTTCCTGGACCCAGCACACTGACTCAGCGCCTCTACTTCCTGAGAAGATTACGGAGTTTCAGTATGTCAAAGAGGATTCTCTTGAACTTCTACAGATGCACAGCAGAGAGCATACTGACTGGTTGCATCGTGGCCTGGTTCGGCAACTTGAACGTCCAGGAGTGGAAAAGACTGCAAAAAGTTGCAAAGACTGCCCAGTCCATCACCGGCTCAATTACTTCAATGGCCTCCCCATCATCAAAGTGATCTATCGTAGTCACCGCCTCAAAATGGCAGCCAGCATCATCAAAGACCCACACCATCCTGGCCACACACTCATCTCACTCCTGCCATCGGGAAGAAGGAACACAAGCCTGAAAACAGTAATGTCCAGGTTCAGAAACAGCTACTTCCCTACAGCCATCAGGCTATTAAACATTACAACCTCATAAGCTATGAACTACAATAGACCATTATTATTATTATTGCACTGTTATTCTCTTTTTTCTTCTGAGATTTTGTTATTATTTGTTATGATTACATATTCTGCAGCAAGTAAGAATTTCATTGTTCTATCTGGGACATATGACAATAAAACACTCTTGAGTCGTTTGACTCTTGACAAAAGGACTGTAGATCTGCAAATTGTAAAGCTAGGGGGAAGGAATATAGGTAGAAAAAGGGGGAGAGAGGAGAAACAGGTGCGAGTCAAAGTGGGGCATGGGAATGGGGTGAGAGTAGAAGGAAAGAGTGGGGGAGTGGGCAGATGCATGGCAGATGAAGTTTAATGTGGATAAATGTGAGGTAGCAAAAACAGGAAGGCAGATTACTATCTAAATGGTGTTCAAGAAGGAACTGCAGATGCTAGAAAATCGAAGGTACACAAAAATGCTGGAGAAACTCCGGGTGCAGCAGCAGCATCTATGGAGCGAAGGAGATAGGTAACGTTTCGGGCCAAAACCCTTCTTCAGACACTATCTAAATGGTGTCAAGTTGGGAAAAGGGGAAGTACAACGGGATCTGGGGGTCCTTGTTCATCAGTCTATGAAAGTAAGCATGCAGGTACAGCAGATAGTGAATAAAGCGAATCGCATGTTGGCCTTTAAAACAAGAGGAATCGAATATAGGAGCAAAGTGGTCCTTCTGCAGTTGTACAGAGTCCTAGTGAGACCACACCTGGAGTATTGTGTGCAGTTTTGGTCCCCTAATGTGAGGAAGGACATTATTGCTATTGAGGGAGTGCAGTGTAGGTTTACAAGGTTAATTCCCGGGATGTCGGGACTGTCATATGCTGGAAGATTGGAGCAGCTGGGCTTGTACACTCTGGAGATTAGAAGGATGAGAGGAGATCTCATTGAAACATATATTAAGGGTTAAAGATTGTTAAGGGTTTTGACACGCTAGAGGCAGGAAACATGTTCCCGACGTTGGGGGAGTCCAGAACCAGGGGCCACAGTTTAAGAATAAGGAATAAGCCATTTAGAACGGAGACGAGGAAACACTTTTTTTCACAGAGAGTGGTGAGTCTGTGGAATTCTCTGCCTCAGAGGGCGGTGGAGACGGGTTCTCTGGATGCTTTCAAGAGAGAGCTAGATAGGGCTCTTAAAAATAGCGGAGTCAGGGGATATGGGGAGAAGGTAGGAACGGGGTACTGATTGGGGATGATCAGCCATTGAATGACGGTATTGGCTCGAAGGGCCGAATGGCCTACTCCTGCACCTATTGTCTATTATCTATATTGGAAGAGGGGGAGAATTTAATAGTTACCTAAAATTGGAGAATTCAGAAATAGAGGGGTCCAGATGGGGTACAAGGGAGGGGAAGGGGGGTAGAGGGAGAAAGGTGGGGAAGGTTGTGAGAAGTTACCTAAAATTGGAGAATTTGATGTTCATACTGTTGGGTTGTAAGATACAATCAAAATATGAGGCGCTGTTCCTCTAGTTTGTGTGTGGCCTCACTCTGGCAATGGAGGAGGCAAAGGACGGAAAGGTCAGTATGGGAAGAGTAGTTAGCAACCAAGAGATCCTGCTGGCCAAGTGTTCGGCAAAATGGTCTTCGCTTAGTGTCGCCAATGTACAGGAGATCACATCGGATACATGATTTTAGAGGAGGTGCACGTGAACCCCTGTCTCACCTGGAAGGACTGTTGGGAATCCCAGGATGGATGTGAGGGAGGACATACAAGTACAGGAGTTACATCCTCTCTGGTTGATGGGAAAGTACCTGGGGAGAGGCCCAGGACACAAAGGTCAGTGGGAATGGGAAGGGGAGTTAAAATGGTTAACAACCAGGAGATACAGTAGGCCTTGGCGGACTGAGCACAAGTGTTCATCAGAACAAGGCTGGAGTTCCACTGATCCTCACCTTTCACCCCACCAGGCTCCACATCCAATGCATCATCCTATGAAATTCCCATCATCTCCAACGTGACTTTTCTGCCTTCCAGAGAGACCGCTCCCTTCCATCGTGAAATTAGTGATGGACAATCAATGCTGGACTGGCCAGCTAAGCTGCTATCTTGAAAAAATTAAGTTAGATACAGAAACACAAATCAATAAAAATGATTATGGAATGGAATACTGTATTATCACATGTGACAAGGCACAGTGAAATTATTTGCTTACATACCCAATGTATACAAAGATTAGGTTAATATCCCATTTAAAAATAAAACATTATTTCTGGAAGGATAGAAAATAAGAAAAGGATTTGTTAAAGTTGTATTGAATCCTGGTTTGTGCATAGTGTGTTCTGCATCAATCTGGTTTATATTTGTAAATAACTTGACTCTGAAGCTGACAAAGATGTTTTACATATCAGGAGAAGTTGAACGGGCTGGGACTTGTTCCCTTTGAAACAAGCAGGGTGAAGGTGACCCAAGGAGGGACTTTAGCATTCTGGACGTATTTGATAAAGTAACTGTTGTGAAGATATTTTCCAAAGTGAGAGATGAGTACCATAACATATCCAAATTCAATCAGTAATTCAGGAGAAAGTTCCTCAACATAAGAGATGGCGGCACGGTGGCGCAGCCGTAGAGTTGCTGCTTTGTGTCGCTTACAGCGCCAGAGACCCGGGTTCAATCTCGATTATGGATACTGTCTGTATGGATCTTATACATTCTTCCCGTTACTGCGTGGGTTTTCTGAGATCATCGGTTTCCTCCCACACTCCAAAGACGTACAGGTTTGTAGGTTAAATTGGCGTGGTATAAGTGTAAATTGGCCCCAATGCGAGTAGGATAGTGTTAATGTGCGGGGATTGCTGGTCAGTGCAAACTCGGTGGGCCGAAGGGCCTGTTTCTGCGCTGTATCTCTAAATTAAACTAAAAGTTAAGGTATAACTTACTACCACCAAAAAGTAGATGAATTAAAGAGAAGGCTAGATAAACTCACGAGGGAGAAAGTAATAGGTTATGCCTTGTCACGCGTAGACACGGGCAGGTGAATATAAACTCACATTAATCAGTTAGGAGAATGATCTTTTACTTCACTTTATATTCTATGTAATCAGATCTTTTAAATAAACGTTTACGTGTGAATTAAAATGTATATATAATATGTAAATATTTAAATATGTCGTTACTCACATTTATTGTCCTGATGTTTTAATTGATTGTCATAATTGCAGGCAGCTGTGGAGCCTCAGTAATTCAATCTAATTACAGTGAGTGGCAAATGGGGCTAATGAGTTTCATGGCCTCACCACAGCAGTAGAAAGGGCAAATCAGTCACCGCATCGACAGCAAACGTGCTGATACTACCTTTTGTTTTCTCTATGAGGGAGAAAAAGAGAGAATTATTTTTGTCAAAATGAATCTATCAAGAGCAAACATACAAAGAAACAAAACAGTTCAGATGAGCTATGGGTTGTTATTTGATTAGAAACATAGAAAATAGGTGCAGGAGTAGGCCATTCGGCCCTTCGAGCCTGCACCGCCATTCAATATGATCATGGCTGATCATCCAACTCAGTATCCCGTAACTGCCTTCTCTCCATCCCCCCTGATCCCCTTATCCGCAAGGGCCACATCTAACTCCCTCTTAAATATAGCCAAAAAACTGGCCTCAACAACCTTCTGTGGCGGAGAATTCCACAGATTCACCACTCTGTGTGAAAAATGTTTTTCGCATCTCGGTCGTAAAAGACTTCCCCTTTATCCTTAAACTGTGTGTGACCCCTTGTTCTGGACTTCCCCAACATCGGGAACAATCTTCCTGCATCTAGCCTGTCCAACCCCTTAAGAATTTTGTAAGTTTCTATAAGAACCCCCCTCAATCTTCTAAATTCTAGCGAGTACAAGCCGAGTCTATCCAGTCTTTCTTCATATGAAAGTCCTGACATCCCAGGAATCAGTCTGGTGAACCTTCTCTGTACTCCCTCTATGGCAAGAATGTCCTCAGATTAGGAGACCAAAACTATATGCAATACTCCAGGTGTGGTCTCACCAAGACCCTGTACAACTGCAGTAGAACCTCCCTGCTCCTATACTCAAATCCTTTTGCTATGAATGCTAACATACTCTTCGCTTTCTTCACTGCCTGCTGCACCTGCATGCCTACTTTCAATGACTGGTGTACCCATGACACCCGGGTCTCGTTGCATCTCCCCTTTTCCTAATCGGCCACCATTCAAATAATAGTCTACTTTCCTGTTTTTGCCACCAAAGTGGATAACCTCACATTTATCCACATCCATACTGCATCTGCCATGCATTTGCCCACTCACCCAACCTATCCAAGTCACCTTGCAGTCTCCTAGCATCCTCCTCACAGCTAACACTGTCCCCCAGCTCCGTGTCATCCACAAACATGGAGATGTTGCATTCAATTCCCTCGGCCAAATCATTAATATATATTGTAAATAGCTGAGGTCCCAGCACAGAGCCTTGCGGTACCCCACTAGTCACTGCCTGCCATTGTGAAAAGGACCCGTTTACGCCTACTCTTTGCTTCCTGTCTGCTAGCCATTTCTCTATCCACATCAATACTGAAACCCCAATACCATGTGCTTTAAGTTTGTATACTAATCTCTTATGTGGGACCTTGTCGAAAGCCTTCTGAAAGTCCAGATATAACACATCCACTGGTTCTCCCTTATCCACTCTACTAGTTACATCCTCGAAAAATCTATAAGATTCGTCAGACATGATTTACCTTTCATAAATCCATGCTGACTTTGTCCAATGATTTCACCACTTTCCAAATGTGCTGCTATCCCATCTTTAATAACGGACTAGCAGTTTCCCCACTACCGATGTTAGACTAACTGGTCTGTAATTCCCCATTTTCTCTCTCCCTCGCTTTTTAAAAAGTGGGGTTACATTAGCTACCCTCCAATCCTCAGGAACTACTCCAGAATCTAAAGAGTTTTGAAATTATATTGGAGTATGTCAAAGCTGTGCATTATTAGACTACCCACAGCTGTACGTGGACCCAGGTAGAGTAAAACCATTGTGTTTAACGAAGGAAAATGTTTAGATTCGATCAATGTTAGACATTTCAATAATTTAGTGCAGAAACCTTTTTCTCATAGTACAACAAAACATTCTCTTCCATCTGCCTGTTCTCCTAACTAAATAAATGATAACTGTTATAAATAAATGCAAGGTAGACACAAAATGCTGGAGTAACTCAGCGGGTGAGGCAGCATCTCTGGAGAGAAGGAATGGGCGACATTTTGGGTCGAGACCCTTCTTCCGACCCTAAACACCACCCATTCCTTCTCTCCAGAGATGCTGCCTCACTCGCTGAGTTACTCCAGCATTTTGTGCCTACTTTCGATTTAAACCAGCATCTGCAGTTCTTTCTTACACTTAAATAAATGTATATATATTTCCTTACAAAACCCAATACTGATGAGGAAATACAATGTTATCCTCTACATACACCCGTTTCAACCATGCTGTTGGGTAGATGTGACCTATAATATGCCTGCAACTGTTCAGTCGATAATGTAATACCCTGTTTTTAAAACATATTGGTTATTTTGGGCAGTTTGGTAAATTCCTCATCTGATTTTATGAGTCAAAAGAGTGTTTTAATGTAATATGTCCCAGATAGGACAATGAAATTCATGTTTGCTGCAGCACATCAGAATATGTAAACATAGTACATAACGGGAGAAAAAAAATTCAGTGTGTATATATACATGCACACATACTCAATAAATAAACAAATATAGTGTAATAATAATAATAGTCTGTTGTAGTTCAGAGCTTATTTGTTGTCGTGTTTAATATCCCGATGGCTGTAGGGAAGAAGCTGTTCCTGAACCTGGACGTTACAGTTTTCAGGCTCCTGTACCTTCTTCCCAATGGCAGTGGTGAAATGAGTGTGTGGCCAGGGTGGTGTGGATCTTTGATGATGTTGGCTGCCTTTTTAAGGCAGCGACTTCAATAGATTCCTTCGATGGTGGGGAGGTCAGAGCCGATGGTGGACTGGGCAGTGGTCAAAACATTTTGCAGTCTTTTCCGCTCCTGGACGTTCAAGTTGCCGAACCAGGCCACGATGCAACCAGTCAGTATGCTCTCTACTGTGCACCTGTAGAAGTTCAAGAGAATCATCTTTAACATACCAAATCTCATTAATCTTCTCAGGAAGTAGAGGAGCTGATGTGCCTTCTTTATAATTGCATCAGTGTGCTGGGTCCAGGAAAGATCTTCGGAAATATGCACTCCCAGGAATTTGAAGTTTTTGACCCTCTCCACCATATAAACAGGATTGTGGGTCCTCACCCTGTCCACAATCAGTTCCTTGGTTTTACTGATGTTGAGAGCCAGGTTATTGTGCTGGCACCATTTGGTCAATCGGTCGATCTCACTTCTATACTCTGACTCATCACCATCTGTGATTCGTCCAACAACAGTGGTGTCGTCGGCGAACTTGTTGATGGAATTCGCACTATGTCCGGCTACACAGTCATGGGTATAGAGTGAGTACAGCAGGGGGCTTAGCAGGCACACAGCCATGAGGTACTCCCGAACTGATTGTTACTGAGGATGAAGTAACAAATAAGAAATGATGATTCAATTTACAAGAACAACTAGCCTTTTTATTGTACCTTTAATCTGGTGCTTAAGCAGGAATGGTGTTCATTTTAACTTGGAATGTTAAATGTAGCATTCAATGGAGCAGATATGTAGACAGATCATGGAAAGATGCAAAAACTAAAGTGTTGCCGTAGTGGACTGCTTTAACTTCCACAATATTGAGTAGGACTTCCATCTTGCAAAAGACTTAGATGGGGCAGAATTTGTTGGGTATATCCAAGAGGGTGTGGATGGTTGAACTAGAGGAGGGACCATACTGGACCATGTAATGGGAAAGGCCTGGCCAGGTAACTGATGTTTCAGTGGAACAGTATTTTGAGAACAGGGATCACAACTCCTTTAGTTTAATGGAAAGACTTGAAATTTAATAAATATCAAATACTAGAGGGCAGAAAATGCTGGAGAAACTCAGCGGGTGCAGCAACATCTATGGAGCGAAGGAAATAGGCAACTTTTCGGGCCGAAACCCTTCTTCAGACTAATGGGGGAGGGGGGGGAGATGAAAGGGAAAAGGAGGAGGAGGAGCCCGAGGGCTGGGGGATGGGAGGAGACAGCAAGGGCTAACAAAATTGGGAGAATTCAATGCGCATGCCCGCAGGATGCAGACTCCCCAAGCGGAATATGAGGTGCTGTTCCTCCAATTTCCGGTGTTGCTCGCTCTGGCCATGGAGGAGACCCAGGACAGGGAGGTCGGATACGGAATGGGAGGGGGAGTTGAAGTGCTGAGCCACCGGGAGGTCAGGTTGGTTATTGCGGACCGAGCGGAGGTGTTCGGCGAAACGATCGCCCAGCCTCCGCTTGGTCTCACCGATGTAGATCAGCTGACATCTGGAGCAGCGGATGCAATAGATGAGGTTGGAGGAGATGCAGGTGAACCTCTGTCGCACCTGGAACGACTGCTTGGGTCCTTGAATGGAGTCGAGGGGGGAGGTAAAGGGACAAGTGTTGCATCTCTTGCGGTTGCAACGGAAAGTGCCCGGGGAGGGGGTGGTACGGGAGGGAAGGGAAGAATTGACAAGGGAGTTACGGAGGGAGCGGTCTTTGCGATGTAACGGAGGTAGAGGTCGTCGAACAATCCTTGTTCAATACGTACCAGGGCCCCATCCCCGACCTCTACCTCCGTTACATCGACGACTGCTTTGGTGCCACCTCCTGCACCCACACACAACTGACTGACTTCATCCACTTCACCACTAACTTCCATCCGGCACTCAAATACACCTGGACTATTTCCGACACTTCCCTACCATTCCTTGACCTCACTATCTCCATCGTAGGTGATAGACTTCTGACCGACATCCACTATAAACCTACTGACTCCCACGGCTATCTGAACTACACTTCTTCCCACCTTGCTTCCTGTAAGGACTCCATCCCCTATTCCCAATTCCTCCGTCTACGCCGCATCTGCTCCCAGGATGAGGCGTTCCACACCAGGGCATCTGAAATGTCCTCATTCTTCAGGGAACGGGGGTTCCCCTCCTCCACCATAGATGAGGCTCGCACCAGGGTCTCTTCCATACCCCGCAACACTGCTCTCTCCCCATCCCCGCACTCGCAACAAGGGCAGAGTCCCCCTAGTCCTCACCTTTCACCCCACCAGTCATCACATACAACAAGTAATCCTCCATCAGTTTTGCCACCTCCAAAGTGACCCTACCACTCGCCACATTTTCCCATCTCCCCCCATGTCTGCCTTTCGCCTCCCCCCCCCCCCCCCCCCCCCCCATCAGTCTGAAGAAGGGTTTTGGCAAAGCTATTTCCTTTGCTCCATTAATGCTGCTGCACCTGCTGAGTTTCTCCAGCATTTTTGTGTACCTTCGATTTTCCAGCATCGGCAGTTCCTTCTTAAACACTAGAGGGCAGAGCTTTAAGAAGAGTAGGGCAAAGTTTAAAGGAGAGATATGAGGCAAGTTGTTCACACAGAAGATGGTGCCAAGGATGGTGATGGCAGCAGTAGTGGCATTTAAGAGACTTCCAGATAGGTACATAGATATGCAGGGAATGGAGGAATGTGGATTATGTTTCGGCCTGAAAGAGTTGGTCTAGGCATCATGGTTGGCACAGACGTGGGTTGAAGATGTTGGAATCATGAGCAAAAAACAAACAAAGTATTGAAGGAAATCAGCAGGCCAGGCGGCATCTGTTGACAAAAATGCAAAGACAACTTCTCAGTCTGTGTCGTCATGGAAGCACATACAGCGGTATTTAAGAAGCCTTTTGATACATGAATATGTAGGTAATTGGAGGGATATAGATCCCATGAAGTCAGAAGGGATGAGTTTAGACACAAAAAGCAGGAGTAACTCAGTGGGTCAGCCAGCATCTCTGGAGAAAAGGAATAGATGATGTTTCATGTCGAGGCCCTTCTTCAAACTGAGAGTCAAAGAAGAGGGAACGGAGAGAAATGAAAAGCTACATGGAACAAGTGAATGAAAGATGTTCAAAAAGACAGATCAGAGTCAGCAACGATGATCAATGAAAGGTGGAGCCCACAATGATCCATTGTTGGCTGTGGGGGAAGGTGATAACAAGTGATGCAAACAGTTAAACTCAGCAGGATGACAGTGAAACTAGTACGATGATCAGTGTGAAGGAGGGATGGAGAGAGGGAGAGAGAGAGAGAGAGAGAATGCAAGGGTTACTTGAAGGGAGATAAATGAATATTCATTCTACTGGGATGTCAGCTGCCCAAGTGAAATATGAGGTGCTGTTCCTCCAGTTTGTGTTTGGCCTCATTCTGACAGTGGAGGTGGCCCAGGACAGTGTGCGAAAGGGAAGAAGAGTGTTTAGCAACCGGGAGATCGTGTAGGCCAAGACCAGTCAGGGCCAGCCTGCAACACGCAACTTCAAGGTCAGCAGAGGAGTGGCAGTTGAAGGAGCGAGTGCGGGGATTGGCTGCAGAATTTAAATTAGTTAATTGGTTGTTAATTGCTTAGCAAATAAAAGTAGGGCTTGGTCTAGGGGAGCGGCCTTGTTGATGCAAAGTGCCTTGAAGAGGTAAAGTGTAAGTCTTTGGCGAGGAGGCTGAGGCGAGGAGAAGGTCAGTGAGAAGCAGCAGCCAGAAGCAGCGAGAGCGAGTATGGCTGGAAGTAGGTGAGTGAGTGGGAAAGAAGATTTAAAAAGAGCACCAAAGGCCCGGTTCAAGTGTTTACCGTGAAGATCGGAGAGAAGCAGCAGCCAGAAGCAGCGACAGCGAGTATTGGCTGGAAGTACGTGAGTCGGAGAGAAAGAAGATTTAAAAGGAGCGCCAAAGGCCCAGGTTCGAGTAATTTACAAATTAGCCCTAAAGTAGTTGATTAGGTAACAGATAGAAAATTGCAGATGTAGCGGAGTGGCCTTGTTGAGGTGAAGTGCCTAGGTGAGTAAAGTGTGAGTCTTTGCCTCAAAGGTCTTCGGCGAGGAGGCTGAGGAAAGGAAGCTGCACATGATCCGAAATTTGTGATTTTTTTTGTCCACTGAAGCAATGGCAGGCAAGCTGGTACAGCGTGTTCCTGCAGGATGTGGGAAGTCAGGGACACCACTGGTGTTTTTGGAAACTACACCTGCGGAAATTGTGTCCAGGTGCAGTTCCTGAATGAACATGTTGGGAAACTGGAGCAGCAGTTGGATGACCTCAGGGCCATCTGGGAAAACAAGAGTCTTCAGGACAGGACCAACAGTGAGATTCTCACACCAGCTTACAGGAAGAGCAAAGGTGGGTGACTGAGAAAGTGGACTAAATGTGGCGTGTAGGAGACTCCGGAGGCTGAACCTACTGAAAACATGTACACCCTCTTGGGAGCGGACGACACAACAAGATTGAGTGGTAGCCAGGGCTGTGATTATAACCCTTGTGCTGAGGCTCAACGGGAAAGAGTGACGTCAGGCAGAGCCATAGTGGTGGGAGACTCCATCGTCAGAGGTGCGGCACGAGATTCTGTGGCAGCAGGCGAGACTCCAGGATGGTGCGTTGTCTCCCTGGTGCCAGGGTCCAGGAAGTCTCGGTGCAGCTGCACAGCATCCTCAAGAATGAGGGCAAGCGGCTGGACGTTGTGCATGTTGGCACAAATGATATAGGTCGAAAGAGGAAGGAAGTTCTACAACACTTTGGTTCTGTCTTCACTAAGGAAGACATAAATAATCTGCCGGAAATAGCAGAGGACTGGGGGTCAAATGAGATGGAGGAACTGAGTGAAATCCAGGTTAGCCGGAAAGTGGTGTTAGGTAAATTGAATAGATTAAAGGCCGATAAATCCCCAGGGCCAGATAGGCTACATCCCAGAGTACTTAAGGAAGTAGCCCCAGAAATAGTGGATGCATTAGTGATAATTTTTCAAAGCTCTTTAGGTTCTGCAGTAGTTCCTGAGGATTTGAGGGTAGCTAATGTAACCCCACTTTTTAAAAAGGGAGGAAGAGAGAAAATGGGGAATTACAGACCAGTTAGTTTAACATCGGTAGTGGGGAAACTGCTAGAGTCAGTTATTAAAGATGGGCTAGCAGCACATTTGGAAATTGGTGAAATCATTGGACAAAGTCAGCATTGATTTATGAAAGGTAAATCATGTCTGACGAATCCTATAGAATTTTTCGAGGATGTAACTAGTAGAGTGGATAAGGGAGAACCAGTGGATGTGTTATATCTGGACTTTCAGAAGGCTTTCGACAAGGTCCCACATAAGAGATTAGTATACAAACTTAAAGCACACGGTATTGGGGGTTCAGTATTGATATGGATAAAGAACTGGCTGGCAGACAGGAAGCAAAGAGTAGGAGTAAACGGGTCCTTTTCAGAATGGCAGGCAGTGACTAGTGGGGTACCGCAAGGCTCAGTGCTGGGACCCCAGCTATTTACCATATATATTAATGATTTGGACGAGGGAATTGAATGCAACATCTACAAGTTTGCGGATGACACGAAGCTGGGGGGAAGTGTTAGCTGTGAGGAGGATGCTAGGAGGCTGCAAGGTGACTTGGATAGGCTGGGTGAGTGGGCAAATGCATGGCAGATGCAGTATAATGTGGATAAATGTGAGGTTATCCACTTTGGTGGCAAAAACAGGAAAGTAGACTTATCTGAATGATGGCCGATTAGGAAAAGGGGAGATGCAATGGGACCTGGGTGTCATGGTACACCAGTCATTGAAAGTAGGCATGCAGGTGCAGCAGGCAGTGAAGAAAGCAAATGGTATGTTAGCATTCATAGCAAAAGGATTTGAGTATAGGAGCAGGGAGGTTCTACTGCAGTTGTACAGGGTCTTGGTGAGACCACACCTGGAGTATTGCATACAGTTTCGGTCTCCTAATCTGAGGAAAGACATTCTTGCCATAGAGGGAGTACAGAGAAGGTTCACCAGACTGATTCCTGGGATGGCAGGACTTTCATATGAAGAAAGACTAGATAGACTCGGCTTGAATTTAGAAGATTGAGGGGGGATCTTATAGAAACTTGCAAAATTCTTAAGGGGTTGGACAGGCTCGATGCAGGAAGATTGTTCCCTATGTTGGGGAAGTCCAGGACAAGGGGTCACAGTTTAAGGATAAAGGGGAAATCCTTTAGGACCGAGATGAGAAAAACATTTTTCACACAGAGAGTGGTGAATCTCTGGAACTCTCTGCCACAGAAGGTAGTTGAGGCCAGTTCATTGGCTATATTTAAGAGGGAGTTAGATGTGGCCCTTGTGGCTAAAGGGATCAGGGGGTATGGAGAGAAGGCAGGTACAGGATACTGAGTTGGGTGATCAGCCATGATCATATTGAATGGCGGTGCAGGCTCGAAGGGCCGAAGGGCCTACTCCTGCACCTATTTTCTATGTTTATGGAATTGGATAGAAGACTGAAAATCAGGACCTGCAGGGTAGTGATCTCAGGATCGCTTCCAGTACCTCGTGGTAGTGAAGGTAAGAATTGGGAGATAGGGAAAATGAATGTGTGGTTGAGGAGTTGGTGCAGGGGGCAGGGATTTAGATTTCTGGATAATTGAGATCTCCTCTGGGGCAGGGGTGACCTGTATAAAACAGACGGGTTGCACCTTAACTGGAGGGGGACCAACGTCCTAGCAGGCAGGTTTGCTAATGCTACATGGGAGGGTTTAAACTAGATTGGCAGGGGGTGGGATCTTGTGCAGGACAGAGGCACGTGAGCGGCTAGAATTTGGTATGGAGGGTGGTGTGAGAAAGATTAGTGGACAGAATAGGCAGGTGAAAGGCAGAAAGCGATGAAGGAGGGTTGGTTTAAACTGCACGTATTTTAATGCAAGGGGCCTGACGGGTAAGGCAGATGAGCTGAGGGCATGGATAGGTACGAGCGACTGGGACGTTGTAGCCATGACTGAAACCTGGTTAAGGCAGGGGCAGGACTAGCAGTTCAATGTTTTGGGGTACAGGAGCGTCAGGGGAGACAGGGGCGAGGGAAAAAGAGAGGGGGGCTTGCATTGTTGGTTAAGGTGGATGTCACGGCTGTGATCAGTGGTGACATTACGGACGGTTCATCTAGCGAGGCTATATGGGTGGAGCTGAGGAACAAGAAAGGGATGATCACCTTGTTGGGGGTGTACTATAGACTCCCGAATAGTCAACAGGAATTAGAAGAACAAATGTGCCGGGAGATTGCAGACAGCTGCAAGTCAAATAAGGTTTTTGTAGTCGGGGATTTTAACTTTCCCAATCTTGACTGTGAAAATCATAGCATGAAGGATTTAAATGGGGTTCAATTCCTCAAAAGTGTTCAGGAGAGTGTTCTTAAGCAGTATGTAGAGGCCCCCACAC
This sequence comes from Amblyraja radiata, assembly GCF_010909765.2. Taxonomy (NCBI): domain Eukaryota; kingdom Metazoa; phylum Chordata; class Chondrichthyes; order Rajiformes; family Rajidae; genus Amblyraja; species Amblyraja radiata. The sequence goes on along the minus strand of NC_045986.1, from coordinate 3,102,446 downwards.
ATGAGAGGGCAACACTGGATCTAGTATTGTGAAGGGCAAGTTAATGAAGTATGTGTGGAGGAGCCTTTTGGGAGCAGTGACCACAGTTGGATTAGGTTTAAGATAGTTATGGATCAGGACGAAGAGGATCCACGTGTTAAAATGCTCAACTGGGATAAGGCCAACTTTGAGGGTATGAGAGAAGCTCTCGCTCAAGTTGACTGGAGCAGGTTATTAGATGGGAAAGGAACATCGGCCAAGTGGGATGTTTTTAAAAGTGTACTGAAGAAAGCTCAGGATGTGTACGTCCCCGTTAGAGTGAAGGGCAAAGCAGGCAAACGTAAGGAAGCTTGGCTGATGAGGGAAATTGAGACATTGGTCAAAAACAAGAAGGATGCATGGGACAGTTATAGGCAGCTGGAATCAAGTGCATCCCTGGAGAAGTTTCGGAACCTAAGGAGTAAACTAAAAAATTAAATCAGAAGGGCAAAAAGCTAGGAGATAGCTCTGGCGGGTAGCAGTAAGGTCAATCCCGAAAGATTTTATGAATACACTAGACCAACAGGAAACCATTGGGTCCCAGTCACACAGGAGGAGGCCTGGTCCTCTAATGCAACCCGTTCCCCAACGTAATATTGCACCACTAACCCATGGCCCCCATGGGAGGCGTGGTCCCCCAACTCAACCCGTTGCCGAATGTAAGATTCCAGCGCTCCCCCAGCACTTCCCCAATTGCAATACCAATTCACCCTACCCCTCCTGTCCTGCCAGGAGCTGGACTAAGTGTTGTACGATGGCAACATTGTTGCAAATGTCAGGGGGAGGACTGATATCCCCATTCATGCGAAAAGTTGGTGGAAGCTCAGAGTGTTCCTGTATTGCAACCTTGTATCGAAGTTTGTTGGAATCTGGCAGGAAGGATTTTAACAGTAAAAATCTTGTTAAAGTTGGCTTTTTGAAAACTTGAAATATCAATAACTTATGAAATATAACATCAAATGTGAAGAAACGATACGAATGACCACGGGAAAAAGTTGAGTAAGATTCTTCATAAATTTCCACGCTACCGTGTACCTTTTTGGTGTAGCTCCTGAGATCACAGACAGACAAACAAGTCAAGACTTTTAATAGTATATAGATAGATAAGGGGGGAAAGGGTAACTGAGGAATCAAAGTGGTCACCTCTGTGTGGCGCCACAGAAGTTGGGTAAGGTCCCAAATGAGTATTTCTCCTCTAGAGTTACCGAGGAGAACTACAGTAGGACGGAGGAAATTGGAACAGTGACTTGAGAGCAGTCAAGGTTACTGTCGAAGAAGTACTGAAGGTACTGTCGTGTTTGAAGGTAGACAAATCTCCGGGTCCTGATCTGATAATGTATATCCGAGGACATTGTGGGAAGCTACAGAGGAAATTGCGAGAGCCTTGGTTGAAATTTATGAGTTACAGGAGAGGTGCCAGAAGACTAGAGGTTGGCAAATGTTGTACCTCTTTTCAAGAAGGACTGCAGGAAAAATGCTGGGAACTACAGGCCGGTGTGCTCTACATCTGTAGTTGGTAAGTTACTGGAGAGTATTCTGAGAGATAGGATATACAGGCATTTGGATGGGCAAGGGCCGATTAGGGATAGTCAGCATGGTTTGTACGTGGGAGCCCCAAAACACACAGGAACTTTTAAAACAGATTTCTGCAGCGCCGCAGGGATACACAGAGATGCTTTATGTACTTCTGTACCTCCTCCAAATTACAAAAAGATGATTAAACTCACTGGTTTTTGTGTTTGGACGGGAGCTCCGCAACATCACACCTCGCGTAACCAGCTTTTTATTTTATTTTTAATCAAAACATTTATTCAATTATTTAAAATAATATTTACAATAAAACAAAACAGAACCCACCACCATAATACAAGACAAAGAACTATACTAAATAAACCACTATACAACTATGTTGCAATCCTATTCAAGGATGCATTCAATAGGTATGTTGCAAAGCCTACCTGAAGCGTCGCTGAAAATCTGCCGCTGCGGTGTGCGCGATTTTGGCGCCGTTTAGAGGGGGGCGGGTTTAAAACGCGATTTTCTCTAGGCTGTTCAAATCGAAGATGTTCAGCCTAGTTAATTATTAACGGGGAATCGCTGAAAGACCCCGTCGCAAAAGCTATTATTAGTTTTAAAGGCCTCGTAAAATAGTTATAGTAGTTTAAAAATCAATCTCTAAACCCGCGAACACCAGCAACCGCAGGGTCTCATAAAGCAAATATCTGAAGGTATGCTGTATATTTTTACATTAAAAAGGGCTTCTAAAGATCCCTTTATACAAAGTTTAATATTGCGAGTAGCTCATTTTGGGCCCATTATATCCCGCAGTATTTTTCTGGGCATTTGGGGCACAAATCTACCGCAATGTGAACGTTCTAAACCAGCGCGTTCCACAGGGACCCACTGGAAAGCTGATTTAAAATGGACTTTAATTTACAGCAATTGAACACTAAATTCCTTCCATTTGGTCTATAAATTAATGTAAATGAGATTTTAAAATCATGTTTTATTGTGAATTATTTGTGAATATTATTTGGACATTTAGGCTATTTAAAAATGTTAATCATTTATTAAGAAATGGATAGATGTTTAGATCTAGTAATTGAAGTCTGAAATTAGCTACAATTAGGTAACTAACTAATTATATTTTTAATTTCAGGTCATCCAAGTAAGAATATTTTATATTTGTTTCAGAATGCTTCAATCTATGATAACTGAAAATTTCATTCAGTTCTCTTAATTTTTAGAAAGTTATGGGCTTTTGACTGTTCACGATCACAGCTTTTTTGTTATGTCCATAGAAAATCAATAGGGAACAAGATGCTCATTTCCCAGTATGAAAATGGCCATAACTTTTTAAATACTTGAGATATGAAAGTGAATTAGGTGTCAAATTAAACTTATTTTTATGCTTTATCTGATGGGATAAATTGCAGACTTGATTTTTTTAATCTAAAAATTTTGTAACATTGCTACATTCAACCCCCCGCGGTGCCCAGCAGTCCTGGAAATCCCCCAAGGTGCCCGTGCACAGCCCGTACCCTCTCTAGTATGACCCGGGCACGGACGTAACCCCGGAAAAGAGGCAGGCAGCCGGCTCGGGCAGAGCTCTTCCGCCTGGCGCCATGACAAGCAGGACATCTTCGGCCCTACCCTCTCACCTACGCACAGGGTGTGATGGCGGCCAGAAGGCAAGGAACAGCCCCTTTATATAATGGAACAGTGGCTGCAGCCTCACACACTCCATATACACGTGGTACACAGACTCTTCCAGCCTGCAACAGTGGCAGGCGGCTGGCGAGTCTGTGAACTGGGAGAGAACCAGGTTGCAGGGAACTCCTCGGTGCAGTACCCTCCATCCCAGGTCCCCGATGTAGAGGGGGAGAATCCCTGCATAGCGGGACCCCCACTGGTGGTAACCAGCGTTTTTTTTAATCGACAATAATTTATCTAATTACTATCACGATACGAATTCTCTAGAGTTGCTGCGTGACCCGCTGAGGTGTCACTAATAAAATTATTTCAGAGAGTTGCAAGGCACCACAATTGCACAAATGTGAACTATCTCAGACAAGGGTCATTCTGGAGGAGCGTATAGACACAGAGAAGGGTGAGCTGTGGAGGGTGTTGGAATCTAAAGGTTTTAAAATTGGGGCTTTGGTCAGCTTTACCTCGCGATTGTGAACACTGGTGAGGAACAAACATAACTGGAATTCTCTGCCACAGAAGGTAGTTGAGGCCAGTTCATTGGCTATATTTAAGAGGGAGTTAGATGTGGCCCTTGTGGCTAAAGGGATCAGGGGGTATGGAGAGAAGGCAGGGATGGGATACTGAGTTGGATGATCAGCCATGATCATATTGAATGGCGGTGCAGGCCCGAAGGGCCGAATGGCCTACTCCTGCACCTATTTTCTATGTTTCTATAACCTGCCGTGCATTGATGTGGAAGCAGGAACTTTGGATTACCTTAAGATAATGGACATTGAAAGATGGAAGGCTTGCCTGGAATGTATTGGAAAAGCTATCTCTATGTAACAAAGACATGGCTATGGATTTCAACAGCAGCTGAACAATGGAAGGTGCAGAGATGGGAAAAATGGTAGAGATTTCAAATAGGCAATCATGTTAACACGATGGATCTGTGAACCAAAACTTATCCTGGGGTGGTAAGGCCAGTGTGAGTGTGAACACCATGATTCAGCATCCATGGATGAGGTCAAACTCGAGGGAACAGAGCGCGTAGGTTTATGGTGATATGGGCTAAATATAAATGAGATATGCAGAGCAAGTTATTTTTTACACATAAGAGTGTAGTAGATGCCTGGGGTGGTGGTTGAGCTGATACAATAGTGACTATTACAATAATCGTCTTTTAGATGGAGGGCTTTGAGGGATAATGGTTACATCCAAACAGAGGAGATTAGTTAACTTGGCATCATTTTCGGTTTGGACATTGTGGGCCAAAGGCCTTAATGTTGTACTGGACTGTTCTGGGGAACAGCTTGTGGAGAGAATGAAAGACTGGTGTTGAACCACGGAGACTGAAGTATGTTTTGCTGAGGAAACGCCCTCTTCATTTCAAAACAGCCAAGTCAGATCTGTGGCAGGATCCAATATTTCATTGTTTTCCATGTGGAGTGTTGGGCAGTAATTTGGCAAGCAAGTTAACATTTAAAATATTTTTAATTGTGTACGAATATTTTTGTGCATTTTTAGATAACATTTTGTTATTTTATCTTTTTTAAATTTACAGCTATGTGATCAAATCCTGCTTAGGCGGCGAGCTTCAGTGATGTTAATAGCGTCAAGGGCCACAGATAGGTTGAAATGGGCAAGGACATTGTGAACAATGTAAAAGAAAATCTACAGTCCCAATATGAACATTATTTTGCCATGAGTATTCAATTTTCCATCTTTTATTCAGAAACATCTTAGAACACATGCTTGTGACTGACCACCGGCGCATTCTGGTTCATTATCCATTCTCCGAGGCTCCATTGGTATTAATTACTTTGTTTCTTTGTTATGATAATATGCATTCATATTGATAGTACGAAGTAGGGCTGAAGAAAGCTTACAACTTCCAAAATGTCAGTTTACTTGGGCAAATAAACTGTGGTACCTGTACAGGTTTTGTTTCCCTGGATAGACACAAGTAACTCAGCGGGCCAGACAGCATCTCTGGAGAGAAGGAATGGGTGACGTTTTGGGTCGAGACCCTTCTTCAGACTGCCCTGGGCAGGTAAATGAGCAAGAAATTAGCCAGTATTCCTGCTGATCTCTATACAGCAAGAATAAATATATACTAATTTTGGGTAGGAACAGAATTGGGCTTGACCATGGTCAAGCACCGTCTGATTACGCCTCTGAAGAATGGCCATGTTGGCAAGGATTACTTGCTCTCGTGAAATAAAATCACTGTCTGATTTGACACTTTAGGAGTTAAAATCGAACTAACAATTAAATAAAGTACATTAAAAACTCTATAAAATACCCAACAGAGAGTTTTCGTTTTTGTTTATAAATGCATTTGGCACTTTAATAATAAGGTACTAAGTGTGTGCAGGCAAGTGTGACAGACACAAAGCCTCTGGAGCTCATTACCATATGTGTATATCATTTCAACCCATCAGCTGGAGCCCTCAGTCTTTACACCCAGAGTTTACTTGGCATTCTGAGCCACCTGAACTGAGTAGCAATCCGCTCTCCCCTCACAACAATAACTTGCTGAGGCAAGGTTGTTAGGGGATTTACATTTCAAGACTTGTGCCTAATTCATCACCATTACTGATCAACATCAAAGGGAACTGGACTGATGAATTGAATGCTCGGAGAGCATTGCACCAGAACACATCTCCTTCTCCATTTGCAGATTCTTTCTACAGGCAACACAACGGCAGCCCATGTGAGTACAGAGAACAAAATGTTTCTTTTTTTCTATTGTAGTTTCTCTCTTTTCCTTCCACCCCATCCCATTTCTCTTTTTCCAAATCGCTGCTGCAGAACTGTAGAACTATGTGCCCTGTTTTGCAGATTGCATTAAACAATGTGCAGATTAGTTTTAATGTTATATATCAGAGGAAAATGTATAAAATAATCCTCCACATGAAGTTGAAAAATGATTTGGTGCAAACTGCAAAAAATTGCTATCATATTAGTGGCTCCGGAGATATTTAATCTTAGAAAATGTAATCCATTAAAAAAATAACAGACATTAGTTGAAGGTTCAACAGTGGAAGTACAGCATTTGATGGCTCTGACCATTGTACAGTACAGTTTTCCTGAGAGATGCACTAATAAACTCATAGTATTTTATAGGAAGCTGAACTATATTTAGCATGAATGATGGTCCATTAAATTGTAACATTCCTATGTCTCACTGTTCTGTTAGTTCTCAGCGATATTAGAGGCTTTAAAATTAACTCTGAGCAGCAGATAAAAATGTTCCATCGATGCAGGGTCCAAACAACAACATAGACGGGACATTTCCTGAGGCAATGAATCATTTTTGGTGTTCTGCACTTAATCCACATGGCTGCAGTTACTGCAAGAACACTGATACCAAGTTGAAAGTGTTTAATAAAAGAACACAGAAGGAGGTGATTCGGCCCAATAGGTCCATACTAACTCCCGGAGGAACAATCCCATTGTCCAGTTATCCCTCACCTTATATCCCAACAATTATTCTCTCTCACACATGCCATTCAACTACCCGTTGAATATATTCACCATTAACCTACAATAAGAGGCAGTTTACAATAGTCAATTTGCCTGGCAACACATCTTTGGGATGTGGGAAAAGTCCAGAGATGACGGAAACTTGTATTCTCCAAACAGAAAGCACCTCAGTCAAAATTAAACCAGGGTCCGTGCATCAGTGTCTGCAGCATAGATCTTCAGTGACCCAGAGCTTTAGTGATTGTTCATGCTGATTCCATGATCTTTTCCAGAGTTGTACCACTTTTCCTCTGAATCAAAGAGGTTGTGGTGTCCCATTGAAAGTACACATTTCAAGCTATACTGATGCTACTCCATCCAAGGTCTAATCATTCAGGTGAGACGTTAAACTGAAGCACATCAATGCTTATTTCTCAACCAACATCAACATAAACAAGTTATCCGTTAATTATCATGTTGCTTTATTGCTGTTGTGGAATCATGCTGGTTGGTGGACATAACTGTGATTACACTTCAAAAATGTACAATTAGGCGATGTTATTTTCAGATATCCCATGAAGGGCACTGAATAAATTGAATTATTTCTTTCAGCCATGCTCTTTATATCAAAGACATCCAGCCATGAATATCCACAATATATCACTGCCTGTGTGTTCACTCTCATCATGACAAGATTAATTGACTCAATATAATCTCAGTAGCCACACAATTCCATACGGAACAGTAGCGTTGCTCAGTCTTCAGGCAACATATGCCTAGATATTGTATCAAATGCTTACAGATATATGTTTACTAATTTAAGAAACTCTTCTACCACAATGTTGAAGGTAGCCCAGAATCTTGCTGATATTCACCAATGGCTGTGCTTTATATGACAGTTTCTGCACTAAAAAACATTTTTCCCAACAAACTTTTACCCATTACCTTGGTGGAAATATGTTTTTTCCAACAGACGAGAAACACATTTATAAAATAGTTAACACTGCAGCAACTCACATGCAGCATAGGCAAGTATCACAATACACTTCACGTGATTGAAATGCTGAAGAAAGGTTTTTGATTATTTACTCTATTTCTCTTTCCATTGATGCAGCCTGACCTGCTGTTTCCAGCATTTTTTGTTTTTTTCTTTAGACTTCACAGGAGTTGTCAGTGAACAAAAGTCTGTACTGACCTTTGTATGGCAACAGTAGAATACGTGGCCACAGAACTGAATTTTTGGAAGCATTATGAACGGTGAGCATGAGATGGAAAGGTTCAAAGAGAGAGATTGCAGTGCTTCTGTGTTACTGAACAATGAAATTCTAATGAAGAGCTTGTGCACACAAAGAGCTCCAGTTATTCATTTAATGATAGGAAATGGCAAAAGTTCTATGTAGTTGTTGCCATTATATTAATTCTTCTGAATAGATAGGAATCCTCCTCCTTATGCATTCCCTCTGGAATTGGGGAAGACCTGTTTGCATACTGGTTATGTGGGTTTGGAGATGGCTGATGAAAGTGATGTGGGCCATCTGTAGCAGGAGGTGCTAGTTAGATTAAAGTATTTTGGGATGTGGTGCACTCCTTACACAGAGAAAACATGGAGTTGAGTTTTGATTCTCCTTCCAAATTCTCCTCGACTTTGATAAATCATGGGCCAGAGGTTCCAGGAGTCGCTGGGGATGTTGCATTTCTTCCAGGAGGCTTTGAGTACCTCGGGATCTTTTCCCCTGTCCATCTGGTAATTTCCCCTGCTGGAAATAGTATTTGATTTGGTGTCCAACATGGGCAATGCCAATAGCACTGACTGAGAGTAGATGGGATATTGGCCTGGGTGAGTACACTGACCATGGTTTGCTTATCCTTGCAGTCAATATGTAGGAATTTGCAGAGACACGGCTGATGGCATCTCTCCTGTGCTTTGATGTGCCCGCTGTACACAGTCCCAGCATTAGTAGCATATGCAGCAGCACAGGTCACTATAGCCCAGTAAACCATATGTTCAATGATATAACAGTCATAATAACTTAAAATAATTAAATCTTGTGGCAATTTGATGTTCAGCATGGCCATGGTCCAGGTACTTTTGAGTAATGGTTTTCAGCATTGACTGATGGATGTCTGGAAAATCCATCTTACACATGCCGTCTTTTGGATGAGTTCTTAAACTGAGGTTTTGTCTTCTATTTCGGGTGAATTTTTTTTTTAAAAGCCCATTAGGCTGTTTTGATGATGAGCAGAAGACTTGTCCAACCCAGTTACCTGATCATCATTATACCGATTTTTTAATATATATAGGATCGTCCTGTGTACAAATTGGGTTTGGATTTCTTTTATTCAAATGACTACACTTCACAAGGAACTGCAGTTGCTGGTTTACAAAAAAAGACAAAGTTCTGGAGTAACCAGTTCAGGCAGCATCTCTGAAAAACATAGATAGGTGACGTTTTGGGTTGGGACTCTTCTTCAGACACATTTCATAAACTACCTGATTGATTATGAAGTGTTTTGTGATGTCAATAGACAATAGGTGCAGGAGTAGGCCATTCGGCCTTTCGAGCCAGCACTGCCATTCAATGTTATCATGGCTGATCATCCCCAATCAGTACCCCGTTCCTGCCTTCTCCCCATATCCCCTGACTCCGCTGTCTTTAACCTATGTCCAGAGGTTATCAAAGGTGTTATAGAAATGCAATTATTTATTTATCTGTTCAATGCCGGGCATTGAAATTGAATTATAGCAGCATTAAAATGCAAGCTGCAAGCTTTCTGGTCATTAATGAACTCATCACAGGAGAGGCTGTGCTCCTAATGATCTTCATTTGTATCAATGATGGGTTAATAAGCATGAATGTAAGATTAAATTGGGTCTTTCTAAAAAGCAACATTACCACTCAACTCCATTGGAAGGACCAAGCATAAAAAATCAACATTTTTGCATTTCCAGACCCAGAATGGATTCAGGATAAATGCTGCGACATTGTCTTTATTGAAAAACCAATACTAGCGTGATATTTCCCAACTTAATTTCTTCTATATATTGTAACAAATCGTCATGTAATATTCTAAAATGATCAGACTTTGTGGCTTAACCCATACTGAACTTGCACCAACCCACAGTTACTGGACTGTGGAAAGATTCAACTCCAGGCCAAGCTCAGACATTCATAAAGGAACAAGGACATGCAGATGGTAGTGTACAAAAAAAGACACAAAGTGCAGGAGTAACTCGGCTGGTCAGGCAACATCTCTGGAGAACATGAATAGATGATGTTTCAGATCAGTCTGAAGAAGGCTTCTGATCCAAAACATCACCTATCGTGTTCTCTCGGGATGCTGTCTGACCCGCTGAATTACTCCAGCACTTTGTGTCCTTTTTTAAACTCCAGGATAAGCCCCAAAAAAGAACGTTCTGTATTTATCAAGCTCTAGGTGCTTCTCTGAATATTGAACAGTATTTTCTAATATTTGTTTGCAAATCTGAAGAAATAAAGGCTAAAGAAAACCTAATAGGCAACCTCCTTTTACGAGTCCAGGTAGGGATCGCACTAACTCCTGTGGTCCTCGACTATCTCTAGCTATTGTATTGGAATGCTTAGACCAGATAGTTGAATTATGTAATCCTAAGCAGCTGAAAAAAATATTCGGAGCATGTTTAATGAAAGTTCACCATTTCTGTACTTTGGAATTCAAGAATGGAATTATGTGCTTTTGAAGCATTTTGAGAAATGATGGTGTATTATTTACGATTACATAGGTACATAAGTCATGGGAGCTGGATTAGGCCATTCAGCACATCTAATCTACTCTATCATTCAATCATGGCTGATCTATCTTTCCCTCACAAAACCTTTCTCATGCCCTCTCCCAGTAACCTCTGACACCCTTACTAATCAAGAACATGTCAATCTCCAGTTTAAAAATACCCTAAGACTTGACCTCCATAATTATCTGTGGCAATGAAAACCTCAGATTCGCCGCCCTCTGGCTAAAGAAAGTCCCCTTCATGTCCTTTCTAAAGCTGTGCCCTTTTAGTCTGAGGCTGTGCCCTCTGGACCTAAACTCTCCCATTAGTGGAAACATACTCTCCACATCCACTCTATCCAGGCATTTCATTATTCAGTAAAGGGCCTGTCCCACTTTCACGACCTAATTCACAGCCTTTTTTACTCGTGGACAATTTTCATCATGCTAGAAAAAAGCCCCGACCTACTTGATGCCACGAGTACCTACGACTAGCATCACGGCCTGCTACGACCTCCTATGACCTCGTGACGACCATGCTGCGAGTATGAGTCAAGGGCAAACGCGGCAGAGGTCATAGGTCTTCTAACCTTCTAAACTCCAGAGCTGTCAAACTAATCATCCCATAAACCTCCTCTGGACGCTCTCTAAAGCCGCACATCCTTTCTCGGATATTGGGACCAAAACTGCCCGCAAATGCAGTCTGACCAGTGCCTTATACTGCCTCAGCATTACATTGTTCCTTTTATACCCCAATCCTCTCAGAATGAATGCTAATATTGTATTTTCCATCCTGACTACCGATTCAACCTGCAAATTAACCTTTTGGGTTCCTTTACTTTTGCATGTCTTTGGGATTCATGTCAGGAATGGGGCTTCTGTATGCACCTCTCTCTCTGCAACGGGATTGGCATGCTAGGTTTAACATTACAAAGAAACCAGAGCACAGTCATGAATAGCTGAACTTCATCGATGTATAAATGAAACTGGAGACATTAAACTGACAGTACATCACTTGATATCCACACCCGCATTTAACACGCTGCAAAGGAGAAATGAAAAATCAATTCAACTGTTCAAAGAGAGTTGTATTTATATTTTTTTAAATGGACAAAAACGATAGAGTAACTCAGCAGGTCAGGCAGCGTCTCTGGAGAACATGGAGAGGTGATATTTCTGGTTGGGACCCTCCTTCAGTCTATTTATATTGCTCTTATCATTTTAGAACATCATAGCATTTCAGCATTTTTCATATGTATCCACCATTGCAATGCAGCAGCTGAAGCCAACTTGTGAAAGCAAAGTCCCAAAACATGGATAAGTATTAGTGAAGGTAGACAAAAATGCTGGAGAAACTCAGCAGGTGAGGCAGTATTTATGGAGCGAAGGAAATAGGCAACGTTTCGGGTCGAAACCCTAGTGATGTTATTTTCACTTGGAAGATTTTTTGGATTCATGTGGATTTAAGGTGAATTTTTGTTAACCGTATAATTTTAAATTGCATCAACAAACAAGTAGCATTTGTCTAACATGCAAGAGGTTCTTGAGTGCAGTGATTGCAGAGTGGATTAATAAGCTTGCACGCTGTTACAGGAAGGCTTTTAAGTTGGGGAGGCAAACAAGCTGGTTGAATTATTGGTCCAAATAGAACCAAATATGATCATCATTATACAACCAAATCTTTGTATTGGCTAATGTTGGGAATTATATATTCTTCGCTTTGAGAGGAGTTGGGAAAAGGAGGTGGTATTGTCCTAATTTTAAAGAATGGTATGAAGAAGAAACCTTGCTCAGTACTTGTGTAGAATCAGTCTGACGAGCTAAGAAACAACAAAGTGCAGAAAACATCTGTGGGAGTTGTAAAAAATGCTCTCATACATTAACGATAATGCAGGGTATAGTATAAATAAATCATGAAAGCAAGTGTTATAACAATTATTATATAATAATTATGTGAGTTTTGATCTATGCATAGATTAGGCAAACCCAATTAGTAGTAACAGTGTAGAGGGCGAATTCATGCAGTTTCAATGATGTTTTGAGGTCAGAATGTTGAGAAATTGTGGAAAGAATTTAGATCAAAGGTTAATTGACAATCAGATAGGTTAGCAAACAGTGATCATTAAACGCTAATATTTTATAGAAAGACTAAAAGTGATTTAGTTCAATCTGAAAATGGGGTCTTACATCTTAATAAAGCCAAATGCAAGGCATGATGTGAGTTAGCTATGGTAGAATAGGAAACCTCATTCAAAGGCAATAACTAATTTTTAATTTACAAGTAATTTAAGGTTAAAATCATAATAGGAAACGATGCTTGGGCATAGCTATCAGAAGAGGTATAAATAGTTTTAGATCAAATGGAAATGTTTGTAACATTGTCAAAGAAAAGCAATAAATCTGGTAATTAGGAAAACATAAATTTAACAAAGGAAAGGGAATATAGTAATAAAGACAAGCTTTACCTTCATTGGTCAGATCATTGAGTTCCAGACTCAGACTTATGCAGCTCTATAAAAATTTTTTAGATCGCATTTGAAATATCCTGTGCAGTTCCGATCATCCCATTCTAGGTATGATGTGGTGACTTTGGAGAGGATACAGGAGGTTTATCAGAATGATGCTTGGATTATTCGGTATTAGCTGGAAGGAGAGGTTGGATAGATTGTTTTCTTTGGAGCACAGGCGATTGAGGGTAGACCTGATAGAGGTATATAAAGTTCAGAGAGGTATAAATAGGGTAGACAGTCAGAACCTTTAATTGTAAGGTTGAAACAAGTCAAACTAATAAGTAAGAACCAGGTGAAGTGATATATTCGCTGACAACAACCTGGCCCTTAACTCCAAGAAGACCAAGGAGCTCATTGTAGACTTCAGGAAGTCCAGGGGCGGCACGCACACCCCCATCCACATTAACGGGACGGAGGTGGAACGTGTTTCTAGCTTCAGGTTCCTGGGAGTCAACATCTCCGATGACCTCTCTTGGACCCACAATACCTCAACTCTGATCAAGAAGGCTCACCAGCGTCTCTTCTTCCTGAGGAGACTGAAGAAGGTCCATCTGTCTCCTCAGATCCTGGTGAACTTCTACCGCTGCACCATCGAGAGCATCCTTACCAACTGCATCACAGTATGGTATGGCAACTGCTCTGTCTCCGACCGGAAGGCATTGCAGAGGGTGGTGAAAATTGCCCAACGCATCACCGGTTCCTCGCTCCCCTCCATTGAGTCTGTCCAAAGCAAGCGTTATCTGCGGAGGGCGCTCAGCATCGCCAAGGACTGCTCTCACCCCAACCATGGACTGTTTACCCTCCTACCATCCGGGAGGCGCTACAGGTCTCTCCGTTGCCGGAACAGCAGGTCCAGGAACAGCTTCTTCCCGGCGGCTGTCACTCTACTCAACAACGTACCTCGGTGACTGCCAATCACCCCCCCACCCCCCGGACACTTATTATCACTTATTATTATTTATTTAAATCATTTGCTATGTCGCTCTTCCAGGGAGATGCTAAATGCATTTCGTTGTCTCTGTACTGTACACTGACAATGACAATTAAAATTGAATCTGAATCTGAATTGAATCTGAATCTGAATCTGATTCAGGCTTTTAGAAGGCATTTGATACAGCCATGCAAGATTAATAAACACAATTAGATCCATGATCTAGCTTGGATTAAGCATTACCTGGCAGACAGAAACAGGAAGGATTAAATGGATCATTTTGTATTGGGAGACTTGGCCTTTGAGGTGATGGGATCCCACTCAGTCTAAAGGAATGGTTATGGATGAGGGATTCAAGTCCAGGTTTGCCGATTATACAATGCTTGTGGCAATAGTGGCTGTGGAGTGGATGCAGAGATATCGAGGGGATGAGTAAATGATCAAGCTAATGTGGAAAAATGTAGGCTATCCACCCTGGTAGAAAATAGAAAGGCTAAATATTTCTCAAATGGAAACATAGAAAATAATGAGCATTATGGCTCCTCCTTCCAGTTCAATATGATCATGACTAATACTTCAATCCTCTGTCCCTGCCTTCTGTCTGTATCTCATCACCCCTCTAATGTTTAAGAAATATAATTACCAATTTCTTTATATGATTAGTAATTTAATCTTTCTCTGGGAAGTTTGAAGAAGTGTCTATTAATCTTAATCCTAAATTGCATACTCCGCATCTTGAGGCTGTGACCCCTGATTCTAGACCCCCCTCCCACTGTGTTTCATTTGTTTAGACTTGCTATAATTTTCCAGGTTTCCATCTGGTGAAGGATTGATGTAGTCCAGTGAAAGTTAATATGCGGATTCAGCCAGCAATTAGGAAGGCAAATCGTATATTGACCTTCATTGTAAGACGTTTGGGAAAATAGTAAAATGTGTTCCTCCAATTAAATTGGGCTCTGGGGAGACAGCACTTGGAACAGTGTGTACAGTTCTCAGTCCGTTGACTAAGGAAAGATGTGATGTAGGGAGTTATGTGTAGGTTTACCAAACTGATTCTTGAGATGGTGGGTATGTTGCATCAAGGGAAATTAAACAGATGGAACCTATACTCTCAAAAAATGGCATTTGATTTCATTGAAACTCTCAAAATTCTCAAGGAGCTTGATAAGTCTTGAAACTGTGTTGGTTGCCCCTTGCAAGCATGCCCATAATATGCCTCAAAGTCTCAGTCTCATAATAAGGGATTGATCAGTCAGAGATGATAAGAAAGTAATGGAACTTTGGGATTCTCTACACAATGAGCTGCGAAGACTCAATTGCTAAGTATATTCAAGACAGAGATCAATAGAATTTTAAAAGCCCTGTCCCACTGTACGAGTTCATTCAAGAGTTCTCCCTGAGTTTGCCCTGATTCGAACTCGGAGATTTACGGTAATGGCCGCTCATAAGTACTCGGGGCTCTCGTGGACATTTTTCAACATGTTGAAAAATCTTCACGAGTCTTCCCGATCTTACCTGCCGTTAGCGAGTCTTCCCGAGTACCTGCCGTTAGCCGTACGAGCCGCTAAGAGATGTCCCTGAGCTCCGACGTACCCGCTACGTTCATTCTACGTGCTTACCACGAGTTTGATTTTTTTTTAAACTCGGGAGAGCACTTGAATGAACTCATACAGTGGGACTGGGCCATAAGTAGTTAGTGGATCAAGGCATATATGCTGACTAGGAAAACGGTGAAGTAATATATTATGATTGTTTTGTTGTGAAAGACATGAAGACTGCGGAGCTTGGGACAGTTAATGGAAACGTCTTGAGGACGGTCACTATTATGGCCGAAGGGATGAAACATGTCCTAGGTTGTATGAAGGTGGATAAATCTCCCAGGCCAGATCAGTTATATTCAAGGATACTGTGGGAAGCTGGAGAGGAAAATGCAAGCTCCCTGGCTGAAATATATGAATCGTCATTAGATATTGGAGAGGTGCCGGAAGACTGGAGAATGTCTAATGTAGGGCCTTTACGTAATAAGGGCTGCAAGGTAAAGCCTGGGAATTATAGACCAGTGAGCCTAACGTCTGTGGTAAGCAAGTTACTGGAGAATATTCTGAGATATAAGATATTTATGTATTTGGATAAACGGGCTCATTAGGGATAGTCAGCATGGTTTAGTACGTTCAAGAAAGAACTGCAGATGCTGGAAGATCGAAGGTAGACAAAATTGATGGAGAAACTCAGCGGGGAGCGGCAGCATCTATGGAGCGAAGGAAATAGGTAACGTTTCGGGCCGAAACCCTTGGGTTGCCTATTTCCTTCGCTCCATAGATGCTGCCGCACCCGCTGAGTTTCTCCAGCAATTTTGTCTACCTATGGCTTACTACGTGGCAGATCGTGTCTCGCGAACCTGGTTGAGATTTTTGAAGAAGTAACCAAAAATGTTGATAAGGGCAAAGCTGTGAACTTTGTGTATATGGACCACCTTGGCATTTGATGAGGGTCCACATGGTCGGCTACTCTGGAAGGTTAAATAGCGCTACTCTGGAAGGTTAAATAGCGTGGGATCCAGAGAGAGCTGGCTGAATGGATAGAAAATTGACCATGGTAGGAAATGATGGTGGAAGGTTATTTTTTAGACCGGATGCCTGTTACCAGTGGTGTGCCTGAGGCATTCGTTGGGCCCACTGCTTTTGATGTGGTTTATATCAGTGAGAATGTATAAGGCATGATTAGTAAGTTTGCAGTTGACACTAAAATGGGTGGTATCGTAGATAGCAAAATGATTGTCAAAAATGAAAGCTGCACCTATATCGTATGGACAAGCGGGCTGAGGAATAGTTAATGGAGTTTAATGCAGATATGTACAAGTAGACAGACCCAGGAGCACAAGTACATAATTCCTTGAAAGTAGGATCACAGGTAGAGATAGTGGTCACGAAGGCTTTTAGCACATTGGCCTTCATCAGTCAGGGCATTGATTGTGGAGGTTGGGATGCTATGTTACAGTCGTATAAGACGTAGGCTAGGCCACTTTTGAAGTATTGTGTTCAGTTATGGTTACCCTGCTATAGGGAAATTGTTGTTAAGGGGCTTTCCCACTGCGGCGACCTAATCCGCGAGTTCAGAAGAATTTGCCCTCGACTCAAACTCGCAGCATGGTCGACACGTGGTCCACGGAGGTCCTATGAGGTCACTTGGAACTCTCCTTCATACTCGAGGGAAGTTCCCGCATACTCGCGGCCTCAGCTAGGTCGCAGAAATTTTTTCAGCATGTTGAAAATGTTTCCGCGAGTAAAATTTGGTCAGCATGGATCTTTTTAACTCGTAGTGCAGTGGAGTGGGGTCGCTATGTAGTTACAGGCAGTCGAGGGCAACCATAGGCAATCTCCTTCGCTGGCCGGGCATCACATTGGCTGAGTTTTCAGGACCCAGGAAAACCGACCGGTAGGTAAAATGCCCACTAAACTTTATTATACTTCTTAAAAGTGCCTCCACTCCTTCTCTCCCCCTCTACCCCCTTCTCTCCCCCCCCCCCCCCCCCCGCACTCTCTAAAGGACTTACCCTACACCGTGGCAGTCGTCTTTTACCTTCCTCTTCATCGCAGGTGTGAATTTCAGACAGCGCTCCCCGCTTTCCCTGGCCCCCGTCTTTGCGATGTGTTTGTGTGTGTGTGTGTGTGTGTGTGCAGTCGGTCAATCCAGCTCACGGTTTCAACGCGGACGGTCGATCCAGCTCGAGGTTTTCCATGCGAGTGCCCTAGAGCTTGAAGGTCGAAGACACTCTTCTTAACTCGCAGATTAGGTCGCCGCCGTGGGACAGCCCCTTTAAGCTGGAAAGAGTGCAGAGAATATTTACGAGGACATTGCCAGGATTTCATAGCTTGAACTATAGAGAACCGTTGGGCAGCCTAAGACTTTATTCCTTGAAGCGCAGAAATGCCGTGACAGAGGGAGGAGCGACCTCCGTGTGTTGAGTTAAAAACCCATCGCGGGGCTTGTCTCAACAGAGGCCCGGGAGCCGTGACAGAGGGAGGAGCGACCTCCGTGTGGTGAGTTAACAACCCATCGCGGGGCTTGTCTCAACAGAGGCCCAGGAGCCGTGACAGAGAGAGGAGCGACCAAAATCTGCAACGTTCCATTCGCAGATCTCACTTCCAGAGAAGGAGTCTGGTGGAAGCCTCTGATTGGTCAATCGGACTAGAGGAAGCAGCTGATTGGCTTCTATCCCGGGTAAGGCTTTATTGTATTCGGTTAAGGGGGAGAATGAGGGCCAGGGCAGTTTACTGTTCTGGATGTCAGATGTGGGAGGTCATGGAGTCTGAGTGCCCTCCAGACGTGCACATCTGCGCCAGGTGCGTCGAGATGGGGCTCCTAAGGGACCGTGTTAGGAACCTGGAACAGCAACTTGATGACCTGCGTCTGCTCAGAGAGAGCGAGGGAGGTCATTTGTAATAGGGGACTCTATAGAAGAGGAGGGCAATTGTAATAGGGGACTCTATAGTCAGGGGGTCGGATAGGCGATTCGGTGGACGCAGACAGGAGACCCGGATGGTAGTTTGCCTCCCTGGTGCCAGGGTCAGGGATGTGTCTGAACGTGTCCAAGAAATCCTGAAATGGGAGGGAGAGGAGCCTGAGGTTGTGGTACATATAGGTACCAACGACATAGGTAAAAAAAGAAAGGTCCTGAAAGAAGAATTTAGGGAGTTAGGTAGAGAGTTAAGGAGAAGGACTGCAAAGGTAACAATCTCAGGATTACTGCCTGTGCCACGCGACAGTGAGAGTAGGAATGGAGCGAGGTGGAGGATAAATGAGTGGATGAGGGACTGGTGCAGTGGGTATGGATTCAAGTTTCTGGATCATTGGGACCTCTTTTGGGGAAGGTGTGACCTGTACAGAAAGGACGGGTTGCACTTGAACTCGAGGGGGACCAATATCCTGGCAGGGAGATTTGCAAAGGCTACTGGGGAGACTTTAAACTAGTATGGTTGGGGGGAGGGACTCAAATTGGGAAAGCTAGCAGTCAGTGTGTGAGGCAGGAGGCAGAGAATGGTAGCACTCTGACCCAAAATGTAGGGGAGAGAGAAGAAAAAGACAATAAACAGAGAATAAGAGAGGGTGGGTTTCTTAAATGTGTATATTTTAATGCTAGGAGCATTGTAAGAAAGGTGGATGAACTCAGAGCCTGGATTGACACCTGGAAGTATGATGTTGTGGCGATCAGTTGCAGGAGGGCTGTGATTGGAAACTAAATATTCCAGGATTTTGTTGCTTCAGGTGTGATAGAATTGGAGGGGCAAGAGGTGGAGGTGTTGCATTGCTTATCAGGGAAGATATTACAGCAGTGCTTTGGCAGGATAGATTAGAGGGCTCGTCTAGGGAGGCTATTTGGGTGGAACTGAGAAATGGGAAAGGGGTAGCAACACTTATAGGGGTGTATTATAGACCGCCAAATGGGGAGCGAGAATTGGAAGAGCAAATATGTAAGGAGATTGCAGATATTAGTAGTAAGCACAAGGTAGTGATTGTGGGAGATTTCAATTTTCCACACATAGACTGGGAAACACATTCTGTAAATGGGCTGGATGGGTTGGCGTTTGTAAAATGTGTGCAGGATAGTTTTTTGCAGCAATACATAGAAGCACCTACTAGAGAAGGAGCGGTGCTGGACCTCCTGTTAGGAAATGAGACGGGTCAGGTGGCAGAGGTATGCGTTAGGGAACAGTTCAGGACCAGTGATCACAATACCATTAGTTTCAATATAATTATGGAGAGGGTCAGAACCGGACCTAGGGTTGTGATTTTTGATTGGAGAAAGGCTAACTTTGAGGAGATGCGAAAGAATTTAAAAGGAGTAAATTGGGACATTTTGTTTTATGGGAAAGATGTGGAAGAGAAATGGAGTACATTTAAAGGTGAAATTTTAAGAGTACAGAATCTTTATGTCCCTGTTCGGTTGAAAGGAAATAGTAAAAATCGGAAAGAGCCATGGTTTTCAAGGGAAATTGGACACTTGGTTCGGAAAAAGAGGGAGATCTACAATAATTATAGGCAGCATGGAGTAAATGAGGTGCTTGAGGAGTATAAAGAATGTAAAAAGAATCTTAAGAAAGAAATTAGAAAAGCTAAAAGAAGATATGAGGTTGCTTTGGCAAGTAAGGTGAAAGTAAACCCAAAGGGTTTCTACAGCTATATTAATAGCAAAAGGATAACGAGGGATAAAATTGGTCCATTAGAGAGTCAGAGTGGACAGCTATCTGCAGAGCCAAAAGAGATGGGGGAGATATTGAACAATTTATTTTCTTCGGTATTCACCAAGGAGAAGGATATTGAATTATGTGAGGTAAGGGAAACAAGTAGAGTAGCTATGGAAACTATGAGATTCAAAGAAGAGGAAGTACTGACACTTTAGAGAAATATAAAAGTGGATAAGTCTCCAGGTCCTGACAGGATATTCCCTAGGACATTGAGGGAAGTTAGTGTAGAAATAGCAGGGGCTATGACAGAAATATTTCAAATGTCATTAGAAACGGGAATAGTGCCAGAGGATTGGCGTACTGCGCATGTTGTTCCATTGTTTAAAAAGGGGTCTAAGAGTAAACCTAGCAATTATAGACCTGTTAGTTTGACGTCAGTGGTGGGCAAATTAATGGAAAGGATACTTAGAGATAATATATATAAGCATCTGGATAAACAGGGCCTGATTAGGAACAGTCAACATGGATTTGTGCCTGGAAGGTCATGTTTGACTAATCTTCTTGAATTTTTTGAAGAGGTTACTAGGGAAATTGATGAGGGTAAAGCAGTGGATGTTGTATATATGGACTTCAATAAGGCCTTTGACAAGGTTCCTCATGGAAGGTTGGTTAAGAAGGTTCAATGGTTGGGTATTAATGGTGGAGTAGCAAGATGGATTCAACAGTGGCTGAATGGGAGATGCCAGAGAGTAATGGTGGATGGTTGTTTGTCAGGTTGGAGGCCAGTGACTAGTGGGGTGCCACAGGGATCTGTGTTGGGTCCACTGTTGTTTGTCATGTACATCAATGATCTGGATGATGGTGTGGTAAATTGGATTAGTAAGTATGCAGATGATACTAAGATAGGTGGGGTTGTGGATAATTAAGTAGATTTTCAAAGTCTACAGAGAGATTTATGCCAGTTGGAAGAGTGGACTGAAAGATGGCAGATGGAGTTTAATGCTGATAAGTGTGAGGTGCTACATCTTGGCAGGACAAATCAAAATAGGACGTGCATGGTAAATGGTAGGGAATTGAAGAATGCAGGTGAACAGAGGGATCTGGGAATAACTGTGCACAGTTCCCTGAAAGTGGAATCTCATGTAGATAGGGTGGTAAAGAAAGCTTTTGGTGTGCTGGCCTTTATAAATCAGAGCATTGAGTATAGAAGTTGGGATGTAATGTTAAAATTGTACAAGGCATTGGTGAGGCCAATTCTGGAGTATGGGGTACAATTTTGGTCGCCTAATTATAGGAAGGATGTCAACAAAATAGAGAGAGTACAGAGGAGATTTACTAGAATGTTGCCTGGGTTTCAGCAACTAAGTTACGGAGAAAGGTTGAACAAGTTAGGGCTTTATTCTTTGGAGCGCAGAAGGTTAAGGGGGTCTTGATAGAGGTCTTTAAAGTGATGAGAGGGATAGACAGAGTTGACGTGGATAAGCTTTTCCCACTGAGAGTAGGGAAGATTCAAACAAGGGGACATGACTTGAGAATTAAGGGACAGAAGTTTAGGGGTAACATGAGGGGGAACTTCTTTACTCAGAGAGTGGTGGCTGTGTGGAATGAGCTTCCAGGGAAGGTGGTGGAGGCAGGTTCGTTTTTATAATTTAAAAATAAATTGGATAGTTATATGGACGGGAAAGGAATGGAGGGTTATGGTCTAAGCGCAGGTATATGGGACTAGGGGAGAATACGTGTTCGGCACGGACTAGAAGGGTCGAGATGGCCTGTTTCCGTGCTGTAATTATTATTATATTATATGGTTTTACATAGAGTAGGGGAATCAAGAATCAGAAGACATAAGTTTAAGGTGAAAGGGCTAGGATTTGATAGAAAGGTGAAGAGTGCTTTTTCACCCATGGGACAGTGGGTACATGGAACAAGCTGCTAAAGGAGGTACACAAAAATGCTGGAGAAACTCAGTGGATCTCATGCTGGAGAAACTCAGCAGCATCTATGGAGCGAAGGAAATAGGCAACCCAAGGGTTTCGGCCCGAAACGTTGCCTATTTCCTTCGCTCCATAGATGCTGCTGCACCTGCTGAGTTTCTCCAGCATTTTTGTGTACCTTCGATTTTCCAGCATCTGCAGTTCCTTCTTAAACAAGCTGCTAAAGGAGGTAGTTGAAGCAGGTACTATACCAACAATTAAAATACATTTGGACAGATACATGATTTATTGATTGGGGACGATCAGCCATGATCACAATGAATGGCGGTGCTGGCTCAAAGGGCCGAATGGCCTTCTCCTGCACCTATTTTCTATGTTTCTATGAATAGAAAAGATTTAGAGGGGGAGGGGCTAAATGCGGGCAAGTGGAACTAGTGTAGATCAGGCATCTTGGTTGGCACGGGCAAGTTGGGCTGAAGGGTCTGTTTCTATGCTGATTGCTGTTTCTGTATGACTATGAATGGCAGAGCAAGCAGGAAGGGATGAATTACCTACTGTATCTATTGCCCATGTTGACACAATCACCAGCTGCACATTTGGGGTGACTTGTTATTGCATTCCATAGGGTTTTGAACATAGGAATTCTTGCACATTACGAATCACCAGATAGATCCAAGACAAATAACACAAACTCTCAAGGGGATCATTGGGAAATCAAGGCAATCAATTTTTTTCTGGAATTGCTATTTGTTACCTCTGAAAATATTTTTTCCTCATTTTGACTTCCATTAAACTGTACTAAATAATGACACCTTAGAAAATAGTCCCGGATACATATGCATCAGCATGTTCCTTATTTTATTTGGACTAATTCAGAGATTGGTTTTCAATTAATATGTATTTGTTCTAATCATTTTCAATGTTGTATGGGAGTGTTTCAACTTCTGTCTCACCACCTTGTTTTACTTATCGATGGTACTAATAACCTTCTACTCCACGAAATAATATTTTTACAAAGTCTCCTAACTGGTTAATATAATTTTCCAGCTTTTGCTTTTACAGCAAATGTAGCTGCAAAAAGCAGTCAATTTCTAGTTCGCCACAGTCAATTTCCATTAATGACTTTTTCAAATTACAGCATTAAGTCTTTCATGGAACAAGATCACAATTCCTTGAAAAGCAATTTAGCTTCAGCACATCCTGTATAATGAGCTCGGTGAGCAAACCTTGTAAGAGCTCTGGAGCAGTCTTGTGCATCAGGTGATCCTTTAAATCTCTAAGATAGAGTTTGGTATTGCATTAAAATACCTTTTAACTACAAATATGAACAAAATGTATATTTAAAGCATCTTTTTAGCCATCTTTCACCTTTCTTTTATTAATGGTGCCATTTTTTCACTACCATTCCGTCAACAGCTGCTGAGAGACCTCTAGATGTCAGTCTCTATTCGTGTTCTAACATCATGAGTCAAACAGATATTTAACAGCAAAGGGCATCACGATTGTGCCCAATTTTGATCGCATCTAGACATTTACTCACCTGCATTTTCTGGCACAACTGTACATTCTCTAATTTGTCTTGTAGTTAAATTATATAGGTTTGTTAAATTAGGTCCATCCCAAATCAGAACCCCAAGTCTGAGCATCCACACCTGAACACAAACGTGAATTTGTGTATAGGTCCAAAAGAACTTAATGGTATGATGAAGACTGACGGTTTGAACATCCCCATAATAAAACCAATCTGCATTAATCTTGCCTGCAGACTTAAGATGATCTAAATACAATATTACATTGAAACAATACACTGTCGAAGCTGTTTAAGAAATACCTATGCAGTGACAGACTTCATGACTTGCTCATGCTGGAAATCCAAAGGTACTTTCAACTTATTCAGAGAGCAAGTGATATAAGGCAATAATTTTTTTAGAAAAGCTTGGGTGAGTTGACAAATGTGATATGTTGTGTTTCAGTTAGGGAACAATAGGAACACCACAATTGGCCTCAATATGGTGCAGCTGAGTAGCGAGAAATTCAGGCTGAATTTCAAATGAATGAAAGGTACGCAAAAGAAAAATCGGCAAAGGCAGCAACGATGATCAATGAAAGGTGGAGCCCACAATGGTCCATTGTTGGCAGTGGAGAAGGTGATAATGAGTGATACGAGTGAAACTTAGCAGGTCAACAATGAAATTAGTAGAACAACTAGGGCGGGGGCAGGAAGGAGAGAGAGGGGATGCAAGGGTTACTTGAAGTTACTGGCTTTGTTTTTTCTTTTGCACACCTTTCATTCATTTGTTCTTTGTACCTTTTCATATCTCTCATTTCACTCTCCCAACTCTCAGACTGAAGAAACGTCACCTATGCTGCCTGTCCCACTCAGTTACTCCAGCTTTTTGTGTCTATCTTCAGTGTAAACCAGCATCTGCAGTTCCTTCCTACACACTGATTAGCTTGTGTCTTTATGTTGTCCGGTTCTTGAATACACACATTGATTGCTCATTTGCTGAGGAGTTGTGAACAAAGCTGAACCGTGTGTAGTTGTCAGAGGATTCCTATTTGTTGTGATGGAGGTAAGATCATTGAGGAAGCAGCTGAACATGGTTGTGAGAGAACACCTGCAGACATGTCCTGGTGCCCAGATGATTCACCCCTGAGAACCACAACATCTTTCTTCTCATTTAGGAAATCAGGAGTCAGAAATGTCCCTTGGCAGCTTTACGACTTTTCAGCCATTATTTTATAAACTGAAAGATCGTGCTAAATGTCGAATCCAGATGGACATGTTGGCATTTGTAAGATTCCTGAAGTATTCTGGAGCTGACAAGCATCTCGATATTCTACATCTACTTATGCAATTTGCAGCTGAGTATTTGTATCAGGAGTTGCTCAAGCCAGTGGTTTTACTCCCAACCATGTGATTTCCAGGGTTAGCCACAAAATGCTGGAGTAGCTCAGCGGGACAGGCAGCATCTCTGGAGAGAAGGAATGGGTGACGTTTCGGGTCGAGACCAGATACAGGTCCACTACCGATTTCCCGACATGAATGCTTGAATAAAAGACCAATCTTTATCAAATATTTCTACAGTGAAAATAAACAGGTTTACAAAAATAAAGTTGTAAAGGAAGAAATTTGCATAATATGCACACTAGAGTTTTATAAAATAGTCAGGATTAGACTAATTGGGTTTTATGACAAAAAATTGCTCGAGCATTTGACATATTCATGAGACATTCTCTTCCTGACTATTTAATCTTATGTTTAATCAATATTTTAAATGTATAAAATTTCTATTAAGTATAGAGATAACCTAAATCTTAATACAAAACTAGGCTCCAAATTGCATAAGTAAATGTAGAATATGGAGATGTTTTTCAGATCCAGGATAAAATGTTGCCTCTAGAATCCTATAAAGTTAAAATATCCACATGGATCAGACATTCATCATGATCCTTTTCTTTCCAATATATAGTCCAAAAAGTAAAACTGCCAAATGACATTTCTGACTCCTGATGTCCAAAATGATGGTCACAATCCAAGTAAAACAATCAAGCTATTTTCATTAAACTTCAGGGTTAAGTCATAGTTTCTGGAATGCTTCCACATGCCTTATTTACTGCTTGTTTACTATATAACTCCAGCACAATGACCGAGACAATTTATATACGCTCATTTATTAAGCGCTCATGTCTTGCAAAAGTTCAAAAAAAGTTTATAGTCAAATAACATTTCCAGGAATGTCCCAAAGTTGATCGCTGATGGATTGTTTCATTTTTTGGAGATATGTAAATAGGACAGAAAAAAAAGTGGGTGACTCCAGGAGATCCAGTCGTTCATCTGCCCAATGTATTTGGTCTGATCTCCTCTGGACTGAAGAGTCCAAACATGGATTGGTTAACCGATTTACAGAAAACCTCAGTTCAATGGAGAGGGTGATTCAATTCAATTCACCTGCTCTACCCCATTGTGGACATTGGACTTTGTCTATGAAACTGATGCACTACAATTCTGAGAACTATATTCTGCACTCTGTATCTTGCCCTTTGCTCTATATTTCGTACTTGAGTTTGATTTGATTGTATGTTTGTGTATGTGTATGTATGTGTGTGTATATATATATATATATGTATGGATATCCGATGTGCTTGGATAATCTACAAAGCAAACCTTTTCACTGTACCACGGTACCTGTGACAATAATAAACCTAAACCTAGGAATAAAGATTCATTTTCTGTCTAGGCATGTTACAGAGCAAATATTCAGATAAACAGCCCTTCTAAATTAAAACAGAAATGCAGTCAGACCAAGGGACTTGGGCCTGAAACATTAAGACCTTTTCCTCTTCCTATCAGTGTGGTCTAACCTGCTGAGCATCTTCAGCATTTTCTGTTTTAATTTGCAGTATTTTGCTTTTCAACTTGCATGGGTTTAGCTCATGTCCATCTAAACCTTTCCCATCCATGTACCTTTGCAAATGCCTTTTAAATGTGGTTACAGTACCTGCTTCAGCTACCTCCTCTGGCAGCTCATTACGATATTGCCCTCGGGTTGCTATCTTTACCCTCTCACCTTAACAAACAGCATCTGTAGTGATGGAAAATAATGTTGGGCTGAAATCCTGCATATGGGCTGAGAGTGGAGAGGGAACATGGGCAATTTGAAGAGAAGAGGGGAGGTGGGGAACTGACAGACTGAGGGTGTAGGATTACAGGCAGATGATGCCAGGTAGACCATGTGGTGGAGTAGAGTTAGGAGACTGGCAGCTGGATGATAGATGGAGGCAGGCAAAAAGGAAAGCTGGGGCAAGGGGAGGGAGACAGATGCAGTATGAGGATGATGAGCAGGTACTCAAATAGCTACCTGTGCTGGAATCTCAGTAAAGGAGCAGATAATGGGAAGTGTATGGGGGGGTGTAAGGAAGATGAACCAGGACCAGAGGTGGGGATAAAATGAGGGGGTAATGTGGATGTATATGTGTAATGGGGACCTGGAGGGCGGGGGAGGCTATACTTTAAACTTTGTCCTTTTGAGATTTTAGAGATACAGCGATTTTAGAGGCCAACCCAGTCCATTCCGACCAGCGATCGCCCCGTACAGTAACACTATTCGACACACTAGGGACAATCTTTACTGAAGCCAATTAACCTGCAAACCTGTCTGTCTTTGGATGTGGGAGGAAACTGGCTCACCCAGAGAAAACCCATGTAGTCACATGGACAATGTAAAAAACTCTGTACTGACAGAACCCATAGTTGGGATCGAACCCTGGTCTCTGGCGCTGTAATGCAGCTGCTCTACTGCTGCACCCCTAAATAGTTATAGGAAAAGAGCACCTGTGCTCTCTCTACAGTGGCCATCATGAATTCTTTGTTGCATACCATCTCCATTCTCTTTCCATTCCCACATAGTATTGGACCATCATTGCCTGTGGGAGATTGTGCTTCCTCAGCTGCCGCAGGAAGTACTTCACTGTTGTGCCTTTTTGACTGTGGAGTCGATGGTAGCCCCCCCATTTAAGGTCCTTGGAGATGATGGTTCCAAGGAACTTAAAAGACTCCACAGATGTGACTGTGGTGTTGTTGATGGTGAGTGGGGTGAGGGGAGGGGGAGCTCTCTTAAAGTCTACAATCAATTCCACTGTCTTGTAACAGCGACAATTCCTTTTCATCTTACAGCAGCTGCTTGATCTGCAATCTCTGCTCTAGCAGATGGTTTGTTACTCTTATTTCAGATTTACAGCAATGTCTGCTTTTTGCATCAATATTGTTTTTTTCTCTCTCTTTCCTCATCCATCTTCCTCTACTTAGAGCTCCCCAGACAAACCAACCTTCACCATTCTCTATGTAGAAGCAAGGAGCTGCAGATACCAGTTTACAAAAAAGACACAGTGTTGGAGTAACTCAGCGGGTCAGACAACCTCTCTGGAGAACACGGATAACTGACTTTTCAACTTGGGATCCTTCTTCAGGCTGAAGAAGAGTCCTGACCCGAATGGGACCCTACTCCAGCACTTTGTATGAACCTGACTCAAAATGTCACTTATCCATGTTCTCCAGGGATGCTACCTGACCCGCTGAGCTATTCCAGCACTGTCTTTTTCACCATTCTTTCTCAGACATCATGAACAATATTTGTGCCATCTGTATTCTGTCAGTCTGCATCCCAACACAGGCATCCCTCCTCTCAACTCCTGCCCCTTCTCTGCAACTTAAAACACACTTTTCCCAATTCCAATGAAGGTCCATTGACCTCAAATGTTAATTCCATTTCTCGCTCCACAGATATGCTTGGCCTGCTTGGTGTTCCCAGAGCTTACTGCTTTAAAAGTCAGCAAAGATGTCACTCTACACAAAGCAGTGCAATTCTTGCATCAAATTCATTGGCAGTAATCTTTACACTTAAAGAATGGTTATGTGTATAAAATTCTAAAATGCACATTGGAACATAGAAAGGGAAAGAATAAAATGGAAATGTATTTGGATAATTGTCAATGGGTTTGATTCCTAAATAAAGTCAATAAAATAAGTTTGAGGTGGGATAAAATATTCAGTTTTTTTAAATGTATTCATGGATGTGAATGTCACTGACAATGACAGCATTAATTATCCGTCTGTAAGTGAAGAGAGACTGTTTAATGAGATGACCACATTGGTGGATATTGGTATTAGTTTATTCCTGTTGCATGTACCGAGATGAAAAACGTTGTTTGCATGGTGTTCAGTCATACCATATATCAGTACAATCAAGCCATACAAAAGTTCAACAATAGTGCAAAGAGAAAAATATCAGAGTGCAACATTTGGCATCACAGTTACAGAGACAGTGCTGATTAAAAAAGTGCAAGAGCTGCAGCGAGGTAGGTTGAGAGATCAGGAGTGCATCTTTGGGTTATGAGAGGATCATTCAAGAGTCTGATAGCAGTTGAGAAAAAGCTGTTCCTGAATCTGATGGTGCATGATTTAAAACTTTACCTGTGAGAGGAGTAGAGAGAATGACCAGGATGTGGTGGCTTATTATGTTAGTTGCCTATCTGTGATAGCGTTAAATGTATATGAGGTTTATTTTGAGGTACAGCACGGAGACAGGCCCTTCGGCTGACAAACCCACATTGTCCATCGATCACCCATTCACATTCATTCACTGTTATCCCATGTTCTCATTCAAACCCTACACATGGGCGCAACTTATTAGGCCAATTAAACTACAACCCCGCACGTCTTTAGGATGTGGGAAGAAACTGGAGCACCCAGAGGAAATCCATGTAATCAGGGAGAATGTGCAAACCATGAAGTCAGGATGGGATCCAGGTTTGGGTGCTGGAGCCAGCGGCCGGACCTGCTGCTCCACTCTGCCAGTTGATTGGGGAGTGGGGGATGTGTGTGTGACTGGTTTATGATATAGATTGGGCTACATCCACAACTCTACAATTTATTGTTGTCTTGGGCAGAGCTGGTGCCATACAACAGTTGTGATACATCTCGATTCCTTCTCTCCAGAGATGCTGCCATCTCTTGTTGGCGTGCCTGAGTTACTCCAGCATTTTGTGTCTATCTTTGATTTAAACCAGCATCTGCAGTTCTTTCCTACACAGATGATATCCTTTCTACAGTGCTGGAAGGTGGTAAGAGTCGTTGGCGACATGCTGCACCTTCTTTGCCCTCTGAGAAAGTAGAGGGATTAGTGAGCTTTCTTGGCCATAGCTTTAATTATGTTGTTTTGAGATCAAAGTCTTGGTGATATTTACGACAAGGAACTTGAAGCTCGTGACCATCTCCACTTTGGCACCATTGATGTTGCCTGGAGTATGTAAAACCACCTTGTTTTCTGAGTCACACTCAGTTCAGAACAGGGAGGAATGGCAGATTAGAGGCACAAGAAACAGTAGGAATGTTGAGCAATAAACAAACTAGTGGGGTGCAGGTACACAAAAAAGCTGGAGAAACTCAGCGGGTGCAGCAGCATCTATGGAGCGAAGGAAATAGGCAACGTTTCGGGCCAAAACCCTTCTTCAGACTGATGGGGGGTGGGGGGAGGCGGGGAGAAGAAAGGAAAAAGGAGGAGGAGGAGCCCGAGGGCTGAGGGAGAGCTAGGAAGGGGAGGAGACAGCAAGAGTTAACAGAATTGTCAGAATTCAATGTTCAGGCCACCAGGATGCAGACTCCCCAAGCGGATATGAGGTGCTGTTCCTCCAATTTCCGGTGTTCACTCTGGCCGTGGAGGAGACCCAGGACAGAGAGGTCGGATACGGAATGGGATGGGGGAGTTGAAGTGCTGAGCCACTGGGAGGTCAGGTTGGTTAATACGGACCGAGTGGAGGTGTTCGGCGAAACGATCACCAAGGCTACACTTGGTCTCACCGATGTAGATCAGCTGACATCTAGAGCAGCTGATGCAATAGATGAGGTTGGAGGAGATGCAGGTGAACCTCTGTCGCACCTGGAACGACTGCTTGCGTCCTTGAATGGAGTCGAGGGGGGAGGTAAAACGACACGTGTAACATCTCTTGCGGTTGCAACGGAAAGTGCCCGGGGATGGGGTGGTGCGGGAGGGAAGGGAAGAATTGACAAGGGAGTTGCGGAGGGAGCGGTATTTGCGGAAGGCAGACGGGGGGAGATGGGAAGATGTGGCGAGTGGTGGGGTCACGTTGGAGGTGGCAAAACTGACGGAGGATTACTTGTACATGCCGGCTGGTGGGGTGAAAGGTGAGGACCAGCGGGACTCTGCCCTTGATGCGAGTGCGGGGATGAGGAGAGAGAGCAGTGTTACGGGGTATGGAGGAGACCCTGGTGCGAGCCTCATATATAGTAGGGGAGGGGAACCCGCGTTCCCTGAAGAATGAGGACATTTGTGATGCCCTGGTGTGGAACGCCTCATCCTTGGAACAGAAGCGGCATAGACGGAGGAATTTGAAGTAGGGGATGGAGTCCTTACAGGAAGCAGGGTGGGAGGAAGAGTAGTCAAGATAGCCGTGGGAGTCAGTGGGTTTATAGTGGATGTCGGCCAGAAGTCTATCACCCGAGATGGAGATAGTGAGGTCAAGGAATGGTAGGAAAGTGTCAGAAATGGTCCAGGTGTATTTGAGTGCCGGATGGAAGTTAGTGGTGAAGCGGATGAAGTCAGTCAGTTGTGTGTGGGTGCAGGAGGTGGCACCAAAGCAGTCGTCGATGTATGCAAATTTAGAGCTATTAACTGGAGTTGAATTTCTAGGCAATAATATTTGACAGGGATTGGAGGGGTTGCAGTTTTTTGGAGATGCTGTCATTCCAGTGAAATGTTAAATGGGAGATCAGGAAGTTTCCCTATTAAAGATGTCACAGCTGGATTTGAAGAGGAACCAGGAGTTTTCCTGTTATGTAAACACTTTGTAGTCCATGCCAAGAAAAATATTAATTTACTGGTATGAGATCTAATTTTTTCACATATGTCAAAAGTGGTTCATTGGTTGTAAAGCATGTTGGGACAACCAAGGACATCATAAAGCCCGGCAGAAGTTTCAATTCTTTCCTTCCAACTGCAAATGAATGTGCCAAGAATGACTAATTTCTATATTAGACAGGCTTTGTGTACAGATATTATAAAGTCAGGCACAGTTATGGGCGGCACAGTGGTGCAGCTGGTAGAACTGCTGCCTCACGAATTTCAGCGTCTGAAATTCAAGTTAGATCCTGACTTCAGGTGCTGTCTGTGTGGAGCTGGCATGTTCTTCACGTTGGCGTGGCTTTCCTCCGGCTGCTCCGGTTTCCTCTGCGCGGGTTTGCAGGTTAATTGCCCTCTGTAAATTAGCCGCAATGTTGAGAAAGTGAACGAGAAAGTGGGATAACATAGAATTAGTGGGATAAACAATATAGAGCTGCAGATGCTGTTTAATTCCGGACACAAAATGCTGGGGTGACTCAGTAGGTCGGACTGAAGAAGGGTCTTGATCTGTTTAAGAAAAATTGAAGGTAAACTAAAATGCTGGAGAAACTCCGTGGGTGAGGCAGCATCTATGGAGCAAAGGAATAGGTGACGTTTTGGGTCGACCCTTCAGACTGATGTGGGGGTGGGGGGGGGGGGGAAGAAGAAAGGAAGGGGTGGACACAGTCGGCTCTGGGAGAGCTGGGAAGGGGAGGGGAAGGAGGGAGAAAGCAAGGATTACCTGAAATTGGAGAAGTCAATGTTCATACCGCTGGGGTGTAAACTACCCAAGAGAAATATGAGGTGCTGCTCCCATGGAGGAGGCCCAGGACAGAAAGGTCGGATTTGGAATGGGAGGGGGAGTTGAAGTGATGAGCCATCGGGAGATCAGGTTGGTTAATGCAAACTGTGCGGAGATGTTGGGTGAAGCGATCGCCAAGCCTACGCTTGGTCTCACTGATGTAGAGCAGTTGACACCTAGAGCAGCGGATGCAATAGATGAGGTTGGAGGAGGTGCAGGTGAACCTCTGCCGCACCTGGAAAGACTGCTTGGGTCCTTGAATGGAGTCAAGGGGGAGGTAAAGCGACAAGTGTTGCATTTCCTGCGGTTGCAGGGGAAAGTACCAGGGGAGATGGTGGTTTGGGTGGGAAGGGACGAATTGACCAGGGAGTTACAGAGGGAGCGGCCTCTGCGGAAAGCCGAAAGGGGAAGCGATGGGAAGATGTGGCCAGGGGTGGGATCCCGTTGGAGGTGGCAAAAATGTCGGAGGATTATTTGTCGTATGTGATGGCTGGTAGGGTGGAACGGCTGGTGAGGACAAGGGGGACTCTGCCCTTGTTATGAGTGGGGGGATGTGGAGTTAGAGTAGAGTTATATGGTATAGAAGAGACCCTAGTGAGAGCCTCATCTATAGTAGAAGTGGGGAACCCCCGTTCCCTAAAGAATGAGGACATCTCACCCTGGGTTCAGATGCGGCGTAGACGGAGGAATTGGAAGTAGGGGATAGAGTCCTTACAGGAAGCAGGGTGGGAACAAGTGTAGTCCAGATAGCCATGGTAGTCAGTGGGTTCGTAGTAGATGTCGGTCTGTAGTCTATAACCTGCGATGGAGATTATGAGGTCTAGAAACGGTAGGGAGATGTTGGAAATGGTCCTGGTGAATTTGAGTGCTGGATGGAAGTTTGTGGTGAAATGGATGAAGTCAGCATGGGTGCAGGAGGTAGCACCAATGCAGTCATCGATGTAGCGGAGGTAGAGTTCGGGGAGTGACCTGAAACGTCGCCTGTTCCTGATCTCCAGCGATGCTGGCTGGCCTGCTGAGTTTCCCCTGGTCCTTTTATGCCCCTGTCCCACTTAGGAAACCTGAACCGAAACCTCTGGAGACTTTGCGCCCCACCCAAGGTTTCCGTGCGGTTCCCGGAGGTTTTTGTCAGTCTCCCTACCTGCAACCACCTGCAACCTCCGGGAACCGCATGGAAACCTTGGGTGGGGCACAAAGTCTCCAGAGGTTTCCGTTCAGGTTTCCTAAGTGGGACAGGAGCACGGGTGATCGATGGTGGGCGTGGACTCGATGGCCAAAGGGCCTGCTTCCATGATGTATCTCTAAACTAAATTAAACTAAGTCTTCGATTATTTTTGCCTTCTATTTTATATTGAGGGATATCTGTTTTCAAGACTTGGTTCCATTCTCCCCGTTCAATTTGGCAGCGCTCTGCTCCCCTGTCAGCAAGCCTGGATGTTCAAATCTCACTCCAGAGAATCTGGGTCGCAAATGCCAGCGGCGTGAGGAATGAGCGATGCACGACCCCAACCCGTTCCCCATACCTCTGTTTGCTCTCTCTGCTGGCCACGAAACCGCCCCGTGTAATTCCTCAAGAACAGATTAATTTTCGCTGGAGAAACTCAGCGGGTGCGGCAGCATCTATGGAGCGAAGGAAATAGGCAACGTTGGCCATTTCCTTCGCTCCATAGATGCTGCTGCACCCGCTGAGTTTCTCCAGCATTTTTGTCTACCTTCGATTTTCCAGCATCTGCAGTTCCTTCTTAAACATATTCGCCGCAGTTAAGCCAATGGGTTAATCTTCACGCAATCAATACAGTCGAGAAGGGTTTCGGCCCGAAACGTCGCCTATTTCCTTCGCTCCATAGATGCTGCTGCACCCGCTGAGTTTCCCCAGCAATTTTGTGTACCTTCGATATTCCAGCATCTGCAGTTCCCTTTTGAACAGTCGAATTATTTGATCATTTTTTAGATCTATTTGTAGAAATTGTCAATAGACACAAAATGCTGGAGTAACTCAGCGGGACAGGCAGCAGCATCTCTGGAGAGAAGTAATGGGTGACGTTTCGGATCGAGACCCTTCTTCAGTCTTTCTTCAGAAATTGGCAGTTGTGTTGTCCATACTCGAAAAAAATGTTCGCAGAATTGGATAATTCACTAATCTATGATAGTGGAGGACGAGACAGCACGGTTTAAGGTCTCGAAATGATGGATCTCCGACGGTGCAACATTCCCCCAGCACTCGCAGACTATCCCCTTAGATTATCTCCACTCTGGGATTTAAGAGACCACACTCCCAAAAGTGAAAATTGACTTATTTTTTCTCTATCTTTACCGAAGTGCTATTGAATCGGACTTTTACCTCGATGTTCTTAAGTTCATAAATTATCGGAGCATAATTAGGGCCATTCGGCCCATCAAGTCTACTCCGCCATTCACTCGTGGCTGACCTATCTCTCCCTCTCAACCCCATTCTCCCCGTGACCCCTGACACAATACTGATCAAAAGCTGGATTGGGGAACAATTTAATTCAGAAATCGAGTCTTTAAAGTCTCCTTCAAGGAACAAACAATGTCGCCTGGGACCGAGTGAGATGCGTAAATGATAAATAGTTGCCCGTTCCAAGTAGGTCAAGTGTGCTGTGATATCGTGCTGTGATATTCCCGCAGTAACATTTACAACTGTTGCCATAACATCTCAGTGTCGGGTCCAGCTTTAACGGGTTCCAGTGAAATCCCTGTAGCTGCTGTTTAAACTAAAGGGGGGTTTAACCTATTTACTTGCACTCCTTCAGTGACTCGATGCGCGCACGCTGCCCACTATTAACACAGTGGACACGGGCTGGACATCTGACCACAATCAAACTTGGTGAAGCTGCATTGCGGGCAGGCGGCATCGCCGGAGCGCAGTCAGTCAGTTTGAGGGGAGCAGTGAATGAATGCATGAAGCGCAACTTATAAGCTCCGGGCCCGGGCTGGGATACTGCCAGTTCCCTTTCTCTCTCCATTCCTTGCCTCGGGACTGTGCGGAAACTGGTGGCCGGCAGTTGCAACGAGAAGGCGTGAATCCACAAAGGAATGATTGCGTTCCGTGCTCCTGACATCCCGCCTCTCCTTAGTTTCAGGAGCAAAGTCAGGATTGAATGCGGGCAACTTCCCCTCTCTGGGCTGACGGACACTTGCTAGCCGAAGTATTCCTCTAGCCTCTCAGTGTGAAGAAGGGTCTCGACCCAAAACGTCACCCATTCCTTCTCCCCAGAGATGCTGCCTGACCCGCAGAGTTACTCCACCACTTTGTGTCTATTCCTCCAGATCGCTGTGCTCCAAGTCGCTCTTGGATTGACACTGCCCTGCAAAGGGTCTTCTCCAAACTTGGGTGGCGCGCCCCATTCATCCTGCTCCCTTGCCCGGCTTCTGCTCCGAGAGAATCTACCATTCAATGGTGTCTGCAATCCTCCTGTACGACCAGGTTCCGTGGATCAATAAGAAAGACATCGTCTCTCGTTAACAAGTTGTGGGTTTTTTTCCATGGGATACCCATAACGATGGAAGATCAGACCAAAGTCCAAATGTAATGTAGACCATGTTTTGTTCGATGCGATTGCAGTCTCCTGTTGCGCTCGATGCTTGCTGTATAACGGTACCCGCTCTCTGTTCCCATCTAGAATCACCATAATGGGCAAGTCGGAAAGCCAGATGGACATCGTGGAGAAATCGACAAAATTGATGAAGAAAAGTTGGAGCTTGGTTGAAATCGCGCTCAGTGTGTTACTCCTCCTCATGACGAGCGCAGTGGTGGCCTTGGTTGTCCTGTATACAACACAACAAGGTAGGGGCACACCTCGTTATAAACTGCCCATCGTACTCTGAAGAAACTGACCTTGGATGTTTCAGGTGACAATGGGGATCTTTAAAGTTACTTCAGAATGTTTCTCATGTTATGGTTAGAATTGGAAAGACTAGCCTTTACTGTGGGGAGATGGTGGGGAGTTGGTGGGGTGTTGTTGGGGAGGGATGGGCAGGGGGTGGCTGAGCTACTGTGATTTTCATCGTGTTGTTTGCTAGTTCAGAAGGTAGCTGAGATTGGAATGTGCTGGCATGTGACAGATTCTTGGTTTCTTTCGTTAATCAGGTTTAGTGAACTGGGCCAGGTAATGTTGGGGATACAAACTGCAAATGTTGGAATTTTGAGCAAAACGTGAAGTGCTGGAGTAGGTCAGTAGATCGGGCAGCATCTGTGGAGGGAGTGGGCATACCATGCTTTGAGTCTGAAGAAGGGTCCTGACTCGAAATGTTGCCTGTCCATTCCCTCAGATGCTGCCTGACCCAGTGAGTTTGCCCAGCACTGCTCTGCTCCAGAAGTGGTTGGCACTGGTGTTAGGTTCACCGTCCATTAGTGATCTCTGCTATGAATTGTGCACTGCTATGATTTGCACAGTATGAGTATGAGCTCGGGTGCCCCTTCATAATCTACCCTCTAACTCTGGTTTTAGCAAAAACCTAGTTTGGGGCTGCACTCCAGAGACACAAGTGCAAATCCCAGCTGACATCTAGGTCCATTACTGAAGGTGCATTGCACTGAGGAAAGTGTTCATGGAGGATTGAAGCTTCACCTGCTCCTTTAGGAAAGTGTAAAAAATCCACAGGCACTTTCCATGAAGAGCTGTAGAAATATCCAGTGTTTAGCTGAATATTTATCCCGCAATTATCATGAATTATTTTTAAAAGAAAAGGATGGTAATTATATTTTATAATTTTGATGGAAAATGTGTGCATAATGTATGGTTTTTCATGAATTGTAGAAGTAACTGTGTCCAGGAGTACCTTCTCAATACGTATTAATTTTGAAAAATGAATGAATATGTACGCAGTTCAGAGGGATATCTGAGGGTTTCGGGCAATTGTGGAACCTTCAGCCCATTTTGAGTCAAGGTGCTTTAAGGGTTGGAAAAGAAAAGGAACACTATCACGAGTTTTAACACTTATTCCTAAAGTGATTTTGATGATCAATATGTCTCATTCCAGTGTGTCATAGAGTTTAATCTGTTTTGGGGTAAGGGTGAACTGTACAAAAGGGACGGATTGCATCTTAACAGGTGTGGGACCAGCATTCTGGCAGGCAGGTTTGCCACTGCTACATGGGTGGTTTAAAACTGAATAAGGGGGGTGGGGTGTCGAATGAGATAGTGGAGGATGGAGTTAAAGGGAAAGGGTTTCTTAAATGTGTGAGCGTAGAGACAGAGGGGTGTAAAATGAGGGTAGAAGCAATAGGTAGCAAGGTGAAAAGTAAAAGTGGCAGGCCGGCAAATCCAGGGCAAAAATCAAAAAGGGCCACTTTTCAGCATAATAGTATAAGGGGTAAGAGTGTTGTAAAAACAAGCCTGAGGGCTTTGTGTCTCAATGCAAGGAGCATTCGTAATAAGGTGGATGAGTTGAATGTGCAGATAGCTATTAATGACTATGATATAGTTGGGATCACGGAGACATGGCTCCAGGGTGACCAAGGCTGGGAGCTGAACATCCAGGGATATTCAATATTCAGGAGGGATAGACAGAAAGGGAAAGGAGGTGGGGTAGCGTTGCTGGTTAGAGAGCAGATTAACGCAATACAAAGGAAGGACATTAGCTTTGAGGATGTGGAATCGGTATGGGTAGAGCTGCGAAACACTAAGGGCAGAAAACGCTAGTGGGAGTTGTGTACAGGCCACCTAACAGTAGTAGTGGAGTTGGGGATGGCATCAAACAGGAAATTAGAAATGCGTGCAACAAAGGTAAAACAGTTATAATGGGTGACTTCAATCTACATATAGATTGGGTGAATCAAATTGGCAAGGGTGCTGAGGAAGAGGATTTCTTGGAATGTATGCGGGATAGTTTTCTAAACCAACATGTAGAGGAACCAACGAGAGAGCAGGCTATTCTAGACTAGGTATTGAGTAATGAGGAAGGGTTAGTTCGCAGTCTTGTTGTGCGTGGCCCCTTGGGCAAGAGTGACCATAATATGGTTGAGTTCTTCATTAGGATGGAGAGTGACATCGTTAATTCAGAAACAAGGGTCCTGAACTTAAAGAAAGGTAACTTTGAGGGTATGAGACGTGAATTGGCCAAGATAGACTGGCGATTGATTCTTAATGGGTTGACGGTGGATATGCAATGGAAGGCATTTAAAGACTGCATGGATGAACTACAACAATTGTTCATCCCAGTTTGGCAAAAAAATAAATCAGGGAAGGTAGTGCATCCGTGGATAACAAGGGAAATCAGGGATAGTATCAAAACAAAAGATGAAGCGTACAAATTAGCCAGAAAAAGCAGCCTACCAGAGGACTGGGAGAAATTCAGGGACCAGCAGAGGAGGACAAAGGGCTTAATTAGGAAAGGGAAAATAGGTTATGAAAGAAAACTGGCAGGGAACATAAAAACTGACTGCAAAAGCTTTTATAGATATGTGAAGAGAAAAAGATTAGTAGGTCCCTTGCTGTCAGAAATGGGTGAATTGATCATGGGGAACAAGGACATGCCAGACAAATTGAATAACTACTTTGGTTCTTTCTTCACTAAGGAAGACATAAATAATCTGCCGGAAATAGCAGGGGACCGGGGGCCAAATGAGATAGAGGAACTGAGTGAAATCCAGGTTAGCCGGGAAGTGGTGTTAGGTAAATTGAATGGATTAAAGGCCGATAAATCCCCAGGGCCAGATAGGCTGCATCCCAGAGTACTTAAGGAAGTAGCCCCAGAAATAGTGGATGCATTAGTGATAATTTTTCAAAACTCTTTAGATTCTGGAGTAGTTCCTGAGGATTGGAGGGTAGCTAATGTAACACCACTTTTTAAAAAGGGAGGGAGAAAGAAAACGGGGAATTACAGACCAGTTAGTCTAACGTTGGTAGTGGGGAAACTGCTAGAATCAGTTATTAAAGATGGGATAGCAGCACATTTGGAAAGTGGTGAAATCATTGGACAAAGTCAGCATGGATTTATGAAGGGTAAATCATGTCTGACGAATCTTATAGAATTTTTCGAGGATGTAACTAGTAGAGTGGATAAGGGAGAACCAGTGGATGTGTTATATCTGGATTTTCAGAAGGCTTTCGACAAGGTCCCACATAAGAGATTAGTATACAAACTTAAAGCACACGGTATTGGGGGTTCAGCATTGATGTGGATAGAGAACTGGTTGGCAGACAGGAAGCAAAGAGTAGGAGTAAATGGGTCCTTTTCACAATGGCAGGCAGTGACTAGTGGGGTACCGCAAGGCTCAATTCTGGGACCCCAGCTATTTACGATATATATTAATGATTTGGAAGAGGGAATTGAATGCAACATCTCCAAGTTTGCGGATGACACGAAGCTGGGGGGCAGTGTTAGCTGTGAGGAGGATGCTAGGAGGCTGCAAGGTGACTTGGATAGGCTGGGTGAGTGGGCAAATGCATGGCAGATGCAGTATAATGTGGATAAATGTGAGGTTATCCACTTTGGTGGCAAAAACAGGAAAGTAGATTATTATCTGAATGGTGGCCGATTAGGAAAGGGGGAGATGCAATGGGACCTGGGTGTCATGGTACACCAGTCATTAAAAGTAGGCATGCAGGTGCAGCAGGCAGTGAAGAAGGCGAATGGTATGTTAGCATTCATAGCAAAATGATTTGAGTATAGGAGCAGGGAGGTTCTACTGCAGTTGTACAGGGTCTTGGTGAGACCACACCTGGAGTATTGCATACAGTTTTGGTCTCCTAATCTGAGGAAAGACATTCTTGCCACAGAGAAGGTTCACCAGACTGATTCCTGGGATGTCAGGACTTTCATATGAAGAAAGATTGGATAGACTCGGTTTGTACTCGCTAGAATTTAGAAGATTGAGGGGGGATCTTATAGAAACTTACAAAATTCTTAAGGGGTTGGACAGGCTAGATGCAGGAAGATTGTTCCCGATGTTGGGGAAGTCCAGAACAAGGGGTCACAGTTTAAGGATAAGGGGGAAATCTTTTAGGACCGAGATGAGGAAAGCTTTTTTCACACAGAGAGTGGTGAATCTCTGGAATTCTCTGCCGCAGAAGGTAGTTGAGGCCAGTTCATTGGCTATATTTAAGAGGGAGTTAGATGTGGCCCTTGTGGCTAAAGGGATCAGGGGGTATGGAGAGAAGGCAGGTACAGGATACTGAGTTGGATGATCTGCCATGATCATATTGAATGGCGGTGCAGGCTCGAAGGGCCGAATGGCCTACTCCTGCACCTATTTTCTATGTTTCTATGTTTAAGTTCAAAGTCTCTTCATTAGAACTGGGAAATAAATCAAGTTCAAGTTAAATTGCAGAGAAGATGGGGGTGAAATGGATAGAGAGAAAATAATACTTCTGACAGCTTGAGTCCAGGATTGCCATGGGGATAAGTTGTAGAGAACATTCGGTTGATGGGCTCATGGAGAAAGACATGAATTGACCAAACGTTCTGAAGCAAGAGCACTTCAAGACTGAGAAAACCACCATGACAAAGCTGGAAGGTGCCTGACGATAAAACAAGCACAGCTGACCAGACGATGGTCGTGTAGCAAAGAAAACTGGGCCAATATCATGGAAGGTAGACAAAAATGCAGGAGAAACTCAGCGGGTAAGGCAGCAACTATGGAGCGAAGGAATGGGTGATGTTTCGGGTCGAGACCCTTCTTCAGATGGGACAGTTTACAACAGAAATGGGCGCTGGTGATACAAACGGAGAAAGCAAGTTACCTGACATTGTATAAGTTGATATTGAGTCCTTTATGGGCCTGTCCCACTTGCCGATTTTTTAGGCAACTGCCGGCGACTGTCATAGTCGTAGCAGGTCGCCGGAAAACCGGCGACAACCTAGGTCATCCTGGCGACAACCTACGACAGCACCTACGTCAGGAGAAGTCAAGCTACGCTCATTGGCGTCAAACCCACTGTCGCCGACAAATATTCAACATGTTGAACATTTAGCGGCGACCGGAAAGACGCTGCGACTTTTTAACGCGACTGAGGTGACGACTCCCGGTGACAACCGGCGAACATGTGGCGACAAAACTAGTCGCCTGTAGTTGCCAAATAAATAGCCTAAGTGGGACAGGCCCATTAGACTGCACCGTGTCCCGACAAATTGAAGAGCAGTTCCTCAAGTCTCGTTATAACTACATCTCATTTTGTGGACTCAATATCAAATTCTATAGCTTGAGGTAACTAATCTCAGTCTGTATCACAACTAACCAGTTCTTCTGTAAAGTATCCATTAAAAAATTGGCTCTGCATATTGTCATTAGCATAGCACGACACACTGGGCATTTCACAACTTTCATTTATATTTGCATTTTTACTTTCCAATGTTTGTTCACATTCTTTTCACTGAATGCAATAACCCATCAACTGGGCGACCTGTGCAATTTCACAGTGATTGTGAATCAGAAATATCCCCTTTATTCTCTCTCTCCCTTCCTTCCTTCCTCACCTTCTAACTTGAACTGAATTGATTTTCTCTTGTTCCCAATTCTGATGAAGATTCCACAACTCCCAACATTAAGTTTTTCTTCAATCACACGATGCTGTTATGCTGAGTGTTTCCAGTATTTTCTGTTTTTGTTTCAGATTTTCAGCATCTGTAGATTTTGAATATTTCTTGGTTATCAAAAAAAAAGAACTCTAGTCAGTTGTGTGCCAGGTGTAAATGATAGAGATGTGAACTGCGCTTCAAAGCTAGTTCAGTATATTTGTGGCCAGGTACAAAGGTGCCCTCTTTGTAATCTAACTGGTATATTGAAACCTTCCATTGTCACTGAATGAGATCCATCAGGTGCTCCAGATTCCTCCCACATCCCAAAGACGTGCGGGTTTGGCGGTGAATTTTGTAAAATTTGCCCCTGGTGTGCATGGTAAATGGGATAACTTAGAACCAGTGTGAATGGTCGATCGATGGTCAGCATCGACTTGGTGGCCAAAGGGCCTGTTTCCATGCTGTATCTCTAAACTAAGACTGCCAGCTCCCCCACACTACAGCCTGTAATATAACAAGGAGACTATTTCTTGCCGTGTGACTGGTCTTCTATTTACAGCCGACGATTTCTCAGTGACCTGCAAAATATCCTATTTACGTCTTTTCACCCCTGCTTTGTTGCATTTATTTTTACATTGAGTGAGTATATATAATATTGCCACACTTGACAATTGATATTCACCGGAGTGTGAATGAATTGTATGTGTTAGTTGTACTGTTAGTTCTGTTGATGCAGTGTCGGGCCAAACTGTCAGTGTCAGGAAGGCAGGAGCGCACATGCAAGTTGTCATTGGTGGGTTGACGGTGGAAAGAGTTAACCCCTTCAAGTTTCTGGGCATAAACAACTCTGACAGCCCATCCTGGGCCTGACACGTAGATGTAATCATGACAAAGGCAAGCCAGCACATTTATGTTCTTCGAAATATAAAGAAGTTCAGCATGTCACTCAATACTCTAATAAACCTTTAAGAATCTTGACTGGTTGCATCGTGGCCTGGAATGACAATTCAAACACACAGGTAGGCAAAAGGATGCAGAGAGTGTTGGACTGGCCTGTCACAGGCACTGCCCTCCCCACCAGCATGGACATGAGGCAGCATCTGT
Organism: Amblyraja radiata; assembly: GCF_010909765.2. Lineage (NCBI taxonomy): Eukaryota > Metazoa > Chordata > Chondrichthyes > Rajiformes > Rajidae > Amblyraja > Amblyraja radiata. The sequence goes on along the minus strand of NC_045986.1, from coordinate 3,059,680 downwards.
CATCAAGGATTCTCACCACATTGCTCTCTTCTCACTGGTACTATCAGCTGGTGGAACAGAACCCTGAGATCCAACAGGACCAGGTTTGGGGACCAGTTACTTTCCTCCATACATCATGCTCTTGAACCAACCTATAGAACCCAATTCAAGCTCAGCCACAGAACACTATAGACCACCTCTCCCACTACCGTGAACTTGTTTTTGCACTGGACTGATCTTCATTGTACCTGTGCACCTAGTTGACAATTGAACTCATGATATTGAAGGTGTCAGTGCAATTAGGGTGTTCGCAATCACAATAACCATATAACCATATAACAATTACAGCACGGAAACAGGCCAACTCGGTCCTTCTAGTCCGTGCCGAACACTTACTCTCACCTAGGCCCATCTACCTGCACTCAGACCATAACCCTCCAATGCTAACTATGTTTATTTTGGTTAAAAAGTTCAATATTGTGCTGGTGATGGTCTTTGAAAACTAAAAGAACATCCCTCGCTAGAACCAGGACTGCCGACTCATGCACCTCCCTTAACAGTCTGCCCAAAGTGATAGTGGACATCTCTGTGTTAAATCACATGCCTATATTGGTAATCATGCTAATAACAGCAACACCTCAATGACCACAGAAAAAGATGTGTTATTCAGAGTTCCAATCTGTTCCAACTCCAATGGTCCAATATTAATACTAATATAATGGGCGTCTGAGTTATTATTTTAGCTCTAAATTTCTAGGCTGCTTCATTACTGACTTTGCTTGATATAAATTTATAAATAATTCAAATTTTGATTCATTTCATATTTCTAAATACTCTGTCACTGGAGGTTAATGAATCTCTATTTGAGGTCATTTGAGGTCCAATTTCCTTCCTAAAAGTGTATCCCTTTCACTGGTATAACTCCAAAGCATTGATTAGAAGGAGCATGAGAACTTCTGGGTGGCAAACATAGAAACATAGAAAATAGGTGCAGGAGGAGGCCATTTGGCCCTTCGAGTCAGCCCCACCATTCATTGTGATCATGGCTGATCATCCCCAATCAATAACCCGTGCCTGCCTTCTCCCCATATCATATAAACCATATAACCATATAACAATTACAGCTCGGAAACAGGCCATCTCGGCCCTACAAGTCCGTGCCGAACAACTTTTTCCCTTAGTCCCACCTGCCTGCACTCATACCATAACCCTCCATTCCCTTCTCATCCATATGCCTATCCAATTTATTTTTAAATGATACCAACGAACCTGCCTCCACCACTTCCACTGGAAGCTCATTCCACACCGCTACCACTCTCTGAGTAAAGAAGTTCCCCCTCATGTTACCCCTAAACTTCTGTCCCTTAATTCTGAAGTCATGTCCTCTTGTTTGAATCTTCCCTATTCTCAAAGGGAAAAGCTGGTCCACATCAACTCTGTCTATCCCTCTCATCATTTTAAAGACCTCTATCAAGTCCCCCCTTAACCTTCTGCGCTCCAGAGAATAAAGACCTAACTTATTCAACCTTTCTCTGTAACTTAGTTGTTGAAACCCAGGCAACATTCTAGTAAATCTCCTCTGTACTTTCTCTATTTTGTTGACATCCTTCCTATAATTGGGCGACCAAAATTGTACACCATACTCCAGATTTGGTCTCACCAATGCCTTGTACAATTTTAACATTACATCCCAGCTTCTATACTCAATGCTCTGATTTATAAACGCTAGCATACCAAAAGCTTTCTTTACCACCCTATCTATATGAGATTCCACCTTCAAGGAACTATGCACGGTTATTCCCAGATCCCTCTGTTCAACTGTATTCTTCAATTCCCTACCATTTACCATGTAAGTCCTATTTTGATTTGTCCTGCCAAGGTGTAGCACCTCACATTTATCAGCATTAAACTCCATCTGCCATCTTTCAGCCCATTCTTCCAAATGGCCTAAATCACTCTGTAGACTTTGGAAATCCTCTTCATTATCCACAACACCCCCTATCTTGGTATCATCTGCATACTTACTAATCCAATTTACCACACCTTCATCCAGATAATTGATGTACATGACAAACAACAAAGGACCCAACACTGATCCCTGAGGCACCCCACCTGCCTCCAACCCGACAAACAGCCATCCACCATTACCCTCTGGCTTTTCCCATTCAGCCACTGCTGAATCCATCTTGCTATTCCTGCATTTATACCCAACAGTTGAACCTTCTTAACCAACCTTCCATGAGGAACCTTGTCAAAGGCCTTACTAAAGTCCATATAGACAACATCCACTGCTTTACCCTCGTCAATTTCCCTAGTAACCTCTTCAAAAAATTCAAGAAGATTAGTCAAACATGACCTTCCAGGCACAAATCCATGCTGACTGTTCCTAATCAGACCCTGTTTATCCAGATGCTTATATATGTTATCTCTAAGTATATTTTCCATTAATTTGCCCACCACTGAAGTCAAACTAACAGGCCTATAATTGCTAGGTTTACTCTTAGAACCCTTTTTAAACAATGGAACAACATGCACAGTACGCCAATCCTCCGGCACTATTCCCGTTTCTAATGACATTTGAAATATTTCTGTCATAGCCCCGGCTATTTCTACACTAACGTCCCTCAATGTCCTAGGGAATATCCTGTCAGGACCTGGAGACTTATCCACTTTTATATTTTTCAAAAGTGTCAGTACTTCTTTTACTTTGATACTCATAGTATCCATAGCTACTTTACTAGTTTCCCATACCTCACATAATTCAATATCCTTCTCCTTGGTGAATACCGAAGAAAAGAAACTGTTCAATATCTCCCCCATCTCTTTTGGCTCTGCAGATAGCTGTCCACTCTGTCTCTCCAATGGACCAATTTTATCCCTCGTTATCCTTTTACTATTAATATAGCTGTAGAAACCCTTTGGATTTACTTTCACCTTACTTGCCAAAGCAATCTCATGTCTTCTTTTAGCTTTTCTAATTTCTTTCTTAAGATTCTTTTTACATTCCTTATACTCCTCAAGCACCTCATTTACTTCATGCTGCCTATAATTATTGTAGATCTCCCTCTTTTTCCGAACAAGATGTCCAATTTCCCATGAAAACCAGGGCTCTTTCCAATTTTTACTGTTACCTTTCAACCGAACAAGAACATAAAGATTCTGTACTCTTAAAATTTCCCCTTTAAATGTCCTCCATTTCTCTTCTACATCCTCCCCATAAAACAAAATGTCCCAGTTCACTCCTTTTAAATCATTTCGCATCTCATCAAAGTTAGCCTTTCTCCAATCAAAAATCTCAACCCTAGATCCAGTTCTGACCCTCTCCATAATTATATTGAAACTAATGGTATTGTGATCACTGGACCCGAAGTGCTCCCCAACGCATACCTCCGCCACCTGTCCCGTCTCATTTCCTAACAGGAGGTCCAACACTGCCCCTCCTCTAGTAGGTACCTTATGTATTGCTACAAAAAACTATCCTGCACACATTTTACAAACTCCAAACCATCCAGCCTATTTACCGAATGTGTTTCCCAGTCTATGTGTGGAAAGTTGAAATCTCCCACAATCACTACTTTGTGCTTACTACTAATATCTGCTATCTCCTTACATATTTGCTCTTCCAATTCTCGATCCCCATTTGGCGGTCTATAAGTGTTGCTACACCTTTCCCACTTCTCAGTTCCACCCAAATAGCCTCCCTAGATGAGCCCTCCAATCTATCCTGCCAAAGCACTGCTGTAATATCTTCCCTGACTAGCAAAGCAACACCTCCACCTCTTGCCCCTCCAATTCCATCACACCTGAAGCAACGAAATCCTGGAATATTTAGTTTCCAATCACAGCCCTCCTGCAACCATGTTTCACTGATCGCCACAACATCATACTTCCAGGTGTCTATCCAGACTCTAAGCTCATCCACCTTTCAGGTGTCATCCACCTTTCATATCCCTTGATTCCTCAAGCACCTAGAGCTCTATCTAACTCTCTTTTAAATCCATCCAGTGACTTGGCCTCCACTGCCCTCTGTGGCAGGGAATTCCACAAATTCACAACACTCTGGGTGAAAAAGTTTTTTCTCAC